>NW_027317056.1:0-34000 GCF_032062135.1 Pyxicephalus adspersus
ATATAAAAAAGAGAACTCCTATTGTACCATACAGTTTTTTCTATATTTCAGTAGGTAAAAATAATTTTGTAATTTTATTTAAAAAAAAAAAAAAAAAAACTTAATTTAAAGCAGGTTCTAGAGTGGTTGGTGGTAAACTGCTGAAACCCTGCAAATGTACTATAAGTAACAAAGAAGGCTATGAATTTATAGTTTAAGTTTAATGATACTCTGAAACTTCTACATAATGTTAAGAAATACTGATAAAGATCTAATCCTAGTAAATCCTTTGAATCTAATTTATGATTATAAGAAATGTTGTTCAGTAAAAGTTAAGCTATGTACAGACATTGAGTTCTGTTGCGGAAAAGGACTTTTTCTAGCGTCACGAGAATGCACAAAGCGCTGTGCACAGTGCTGTTCATTTCTTTGGAGAGGGAAGGGCAGGGGACTAGTGGCAGACACCCTGCTGTATCCTCCCCTATAGGAATGATAGCGGTTATCCCAGTCGTTGTTTAGTGATATGCAATGGCAGACTCTGTGCACACTGCATTTTGGCCAAACACAGTAGTTCCTCAAAAGCATCAATCATCCAGCATAGCTTTAGACTCTTGACAGTAATACCTAATTGGACACTAGATCGCACATGATTTTTTTGTTTTATTACAAAAAAAATATTCAGTGTGCTTTTCACCAACCCTTAGCAACTAATCCTCCAGCATTATTCTGCAGTTAAGACAAGGCTGCAAAGTGGGAAAATCTGGAAAATACAGTCAGTTCAGTGTATGTCTGCAATCACTAGAGCACAGCAGGGGAAACATCTACTGAAATAGATTCCCCATTCATAGATGCTTTGATCTGCAGTTAGGAAAACCACAGTTATAAAATCCCCAAGGTCAATTGTGTAATATTTTTTCCCCAATTGGTAGTAGTAATAGCAAAAGCCAATATTTAAAGTATATCTAAAGCTAGTACTTATAGTTTTAGATAGAGTATGGAGTAGTTGATACTATTTAGGATTTTGATGCTGTCTTGGATCCTGGAGAGGAGATTTCATTTCCTTTCTGTTTTGTGGGATGCAACAAAAATCTTTGACCTCCTTTGTCATTACAACCAACGTATAACCGATGTAAAGTCTTTCTCACTATTCCTGTTCTCTAATAAAAATTCCTAGTTAGTAAATAAACCATTGGAAAAAATGGATCCTTCTGGTGATGGTAACAAAATCATGACCAACTTGAGATCCCTTCCATACACATTATCTAAAACTTTAAAAAAAAACCTAAATAGGCCTTAGATATTTGTTTTACGTAAGAATTGCTTAAGTCAGTGTCCATTTTCCTAAGTTATTAAAAACAAAATCTGTATGCATGGAGATCTTTTTTTATGGGTTTTCCTGGGCTATATCTTTGTACATGCCACTTAATATAAATACTCTCACTCTACAAAAAGGATGCCTAGCTATCCATGTACACCAAATTGCCTGAAGCAAAATTCTACTGTAACAAGAGTTATGCTTAGGCAGAAAATTGTTTTACTCGTTTTTGTTTTTGTTTTTTCACTATGCACTTTGGTTGTAGGTGTAGTAAATGTTTGACCTTCAGTCATTTGTATGGCTATTAGAAAATGAAAATGACAACCTGTATCCATCTGGAAAATTAGCAAAGTCTTTTGAGACAGGCTTTAACTCGCAGCCTAGTGCTTAAAAGTAGAATAAGACAGGAGGATAGCTTTCTGTCTAAATAATTTCTCCTCTTGCCATCAGAGAGTGCTTACTTTTGGATTGTGTACTAGAGCAGCTTAGTAATGTATGACATTAAAAATGGGGTTACATGAGTGAATATCAAAAGTATATCTGGAGTGGGCAAAAAAATATATCATTCAGGAGTCCTTTAAAATAAACATCATAGGCTGCAGCTAACAACAAAAAAGTTTTTTAAAAAGTTCCATTCATTATAAGGCACATGGATTACCTGGATTATACTGGAATTTAGGGCAAAAGTAAACTGAACAGAATAATGCAAATTTGCTTTCTTAATTCATCAGGAAATGTCTTCTTAGATACAAGCAGTTTAGGTGCCTAATTTAGTGGCAGCATCCTGCAATCCCTATACAAAGCTCAGCCTAGTTAAAAAAAAAAGGAACAGCATAAGGTACCATTCAGTTGTGCTCCAGTAATCACATGCCAACAAAACACCAACTGATAGGACAGAGCAGAACGAGAAGATGAGATCATCAATCTTCTGATTTACCATTAACTGCCCAGTAACAAAATACTTTTCTAATGGCTGCAGTAGCCACACACAGGACAGGTAGCGTGTATAGATCTCACCACTGGAATCTTCAGATGTCAATAGTTTTTTGTGGTTTCATGTTCATAAGGAAAACTGTATTCAATGTTATATAGCTGGATAGCTAGAAACAATATATGCCCGGTGACAGGTGAACTTCTAGGAACAGGTACGTTTTTTTTTTTTTTTTATGACACAGCTCTTATACCAGCTGAAACTTTTAAAAAGTTTAAAAAAATGTATTCATGAATAGGATATAGTTAGATTTAGAGAAACTAATTTAAAGTTGCAACACTTCCAGGATGACCCTGAATTAGCTACATGTAACATTTATTCAAAAAGGCAGAATAAAGAGCAGGGAAGAGATGGCAGACAGCACATTAAGAAATCATTTCTGATTTGCTATGGGCGCTGCACCCTTTGGACTGCCCTATTTACGAAGCATATTGTTTTCTTATGGAATTATTCTTCCAGGTTTTATTTTTTCGAAAAGTGTTGGGGTTCTACCTACAGTTTCTTCTGTTACATGCAAAAATGATATAGTGACAATTTTTCAAGCTTTGAAACATATGCCACTAACAGTAAACCATCTCCATGCAGGCCAGCGTGTTTTCTTTCTCATGAAGGCTTCTTAAGAAATAGTTTGTCATACTAGCGTTTTAAGGCTAATAAAACGCTAGGGGAAAAATAGACTGTATTCCCTTTTTATTTTCTAAAGTGGATGTGTTATGTCTCCATGTGCTTCTTCTAAATAGTAAATGGGATTTATTTTTTCTTATATATATATATATATACTCGGCCTTGATTAATAGGCTGCATCTACATGCAAATTGTTTTTGGTATGCAAAGTACCTCAAAAACATTCTGATCAGCTTGTATGCCATCTAATTACATAAATTATACTAAGCCTGTGGATTCCATAAAAATCAATTAAATGATGTTGCAGTAAGGAGACCACAAGTTACTTTTGCTGCATATACATGCTCTTACCTTAAATCAATGTTTTCCAAACCTGCCCTCAAGTTCTTCCAGCAGTTCATTTTATGAATTCCCTATGTTGGAGTCATTCACATGTAGGAATGTGGTTTGGCTACCTGTGCGGATAGGCACAAAAATAATGCAGGTTTGGGAAATGTATAGAAAAGGTATAGAAAAAAAGGTTTCAAATATTGGCTTGCCTGTAAAATAATTTATTTCTGTAGTTGTGTGAATAGACATGGTGGTGATATCAGTGTGTTTTTTTTTTCAAACAATTACCAGTAATGGCTGTAAATTTACTAGCTGTGTTACTTTTCTATCCCTCTAGATGGAAGAGGATAAGGGTTCAGTCAGCTCAGCATTTGACTTTGCTGAAAGCGAGCACAGAGGGTCGGACAATAGGCAATTGCTAGCAGATGCCTCAAACCAGCAGAACACTTGAGCAGACTAGGTAGTACTCTAAACTGCAATGTGATGTGTAGTCACTTGTGGAACTTCCCGTGAAATGGTGGCATGTATTTGTCATATAAGAACAACTGTGTTTATGCCACACATCCTATCACTCTAGAAAACATTCTTTACGTGTTTGTGAATTCATCCATTAGTGGACGTGTGCCTTAACCCACATAATGTGCTTTCACATCTAGAAAAGACAGCATGACAAACTAACATTATTTATTTCATTGCAGTAATGCTAATGGTAGATATTACGCGCACTTTGCTTAACTTTTCTTCATCTCACAATTATGGAGTTGGACAAATGAAAGTGAAATTCTAGAATTGTTCATTTTTAACACCAGAAGCCCATGTGATGTAGTAAAAGGACATACTCTTCCATTGACATCAATGGAAGATATTCAAAGAGATCACCATTTTTTCTCTGATTGCTGGAATTTGTCCAACCCTCCACTTTGTGGAGATTTATTGTGTTAAATATCACCTCTCCACACTTCAGCAGGAATACAAATTCCCCCAGTAATATGGTAAAAAAAAGTGTACTTAGGATTTTAATTGTGTTGAGAAAAAAACAGACTGTGCTTGAATCTCATGTTGATAGTGTTCATACCAAGTACTGGAAATATTAGCATTCTGGACATTTTTCTAATTGAAAAGCGTGAGGTTGCTGAAGCCATTTCTGTCAAGAGGTGATGATCATCTGAGCCTCTGTGACTCAATTACCAATTTCATATATAGAAGATCTGAAGATTCTCTGTCTAGAAGGAAACATAATAAAATAGTGTCCCTTCTGGTAAGAAAACATATTTTAGTGATCGCCTCATTTGCCTAGGCAAATGTAGGATTATATTAATAAATCAGATCTGCTTGTTTATAGCCAGTGTACATATATTGGCAAGGCCATTGGTCGTCTCCCACCGGTAGCCATTACATATTTACCCAATAACCGGGAAATAAGTTCTCCAGCTGGCTGGAAAATTGTGGCTTTCCTAGGAGGTTCATGTCTTCCATGACAACATTACTTTTGTATCATATATAAAGTATTTAGTCATTTGAGAAGGTAGTTCTCTTAACAGAGAATGACGAGTTCCAACCTCAGTTATAAGTATGCATGGTGACAATCAATTAGCCAGCCTGCTTTAGATGCACTGTTTGGGGAAATGACAAGATTTCATTATTATGTGGCTCTGATGTAGCATAGAAAGGCAGGCACAAACTATGGGTATTGAACAGCAAATGCTCTGCCACACAATCCAGATAAATCAAAGTACATAGAAAGCTTTTTTGTAAAATTTTTTGTTTGAAATGCAAGTGCATATACCCTGACACTATATTGTGCCTTGCTGCTTGATTATGTATATTATGGCATAATATCCCAGTTTAACAAGTTTAATTAACCACTCTGACTTAGAAAATCCTGTCACCTTGCTTTTATTAGATTATGTAGGTGTATACTTGAGTATTTCTTTTAGTTCACATTTGATGGTAAATGTTTTTGCTTTCTCCAGTGAAGTGTTTCCAGTCTCTGATCCTTAGAATAAACTCAGGGCTAATGTGTGTTAGTCTTGTCAGCTCAGGTTTCAACATAGTATGGCCTATATTTAAGATCTTTTTTCAATCACTCAAACATGGCAAAAGCAACAATCGTTGCACACACTCAGTGCAGTCCAAAATTTGTACACTGTTCCAAATGGAGCAACATAAACAAAAACATGGCATCTCAATGTTCATTCATCTTTAAAGTAAACCTAAAGATAGAAATATGAAAGCTGCCATTGTTGGCCTTCCTCTTTAAAGCTTATTGCTTAACAGTCTTGTTGCTCATTTTTCTTCATTATTTTGATATTGGAGTCTAATACTGGGACAATGTTCACACTTCCCTGATCTGCATACCTTAGCTAGGCCAGCACTTCAAAGTAAAGAACACAACTAACATTTCCAGAAGGCATTAATGGTCACCTTAAAATTTGAGGGTTTTTTCTCAACTGGCTTCAGTTATGGCATAGTGTGCAATAATTTTTTTTAATTAGGTTCACAACATGCAGATTACTTACTGAACTGCTGTTTGCTACATTATTCAAATTTTTCAGCAGGAATATTATCAAGTGTACAACTGTGTAAAAGGCTGCCCGGCCACATCCAGTTATACTCGGATTCCTCTGCCAAACACAATGCAATATGTCTCAATTGGACATGATTTAAAAGTACTTTTTATTGCACTCCAAATCCAACTGAGTTGATCATACACATCTTTTTATTACCACGTGCTATACTCTATTGTGTCTAGGTACCCATTGCTAATCACTGGAGATGAATTTTTGAGTAAATTTTGTAGGGGAATCTCCCTTATGCGACCAATGCATTAATCCTGGTGTAGGGTTCAATGAATTGTATAAGCAGCTGGTTGGAACATTAGGAGCACAGTATGCAGCAGGGTGGCTTATTTAAAAGTGTCCATTTCCTTGTCCTTGTGTTCTGACAGACAAGAAGATCTCTAGCCTCAAAAGGGTGCACACTTTTATTTTTGAAGAATCATAATAGGAATCGGTTAACTCAAGACATTGGCTTAAGAAAAAAAAAAATCCTAATGCGCATCCTTTATATACATAGGAATGTTTTTGATGAGTTTTGTGTTCTGAACAAGTTTTTAGTGCAAACTCTGATTCTCTGTTTTTTCATAACATAATACCTATTAAATTATAGTGGTGATTGCTTTTAATTTGGTTTGGCAAAGTGAGGTTATTTGCAATTATGGTACCTTATTAGGCCTATGAGTGCTTCTTGTAATACATGGTCATTGATTGGACTGTTGTTGGGTACAGTAAAAATAATAAATTGCACTGTAGTGTACATGAACCTCTGAAATTACAGGTGGGTCTCTCGCACGGGAAAGTAGGTTTAGGTATTCTGTAGTAGTGTCCCTATTTTTTTTTTTTTTTTTTGAAAATGCTAACATATTCTACTTGTCAGGTGTGATTTTCTTTCTTGTCAGTGGCATCTCTAAATTTCTCTTTCGACTGAAACATTTCAAAAATGTTTCTTTAGCTAATATCAATGTGAATGCACTTGTAACAATGCCTTGCTGTCATATTTCTATCTCCTCCTCAGCTTACTGAGACAGGATCAGGTATCAACTGCTTGGACTCAATGTGCTGCTACAACGGTGGAGAGACAGCGTGCGCGTCTATTAGAAGACTGCTGGAACGAATGATGGGTCGCTGCACAGCACCACGGGTCGCAAGGTGTGGAACCTCTTTAAATACCCTTTGCTGCCAACGATTCTCTTATAAACTGGAAAATGATGAACCTGCAGCTTTAGATGACTAAGCGAAAGGCCTCTCTCCCTATCTCTTTCTCTCTTTCTCGGGGCTTACATTCTCATAGGTCATTGAGAACCAAGGTGGAGCAACATGCATTAATGAACTTTTCTTTTTCTTATTTAATTTCCTGTCTTCTGTATTTTTATAAGATTCGTCTATATGTTGTATGTGTCTTATGTGTCTGTCTCGTTTCTCTTTCCTTTTGCATCTTGTTTGCATAATTTAGCACCAGGTACCCTCTTTGTATGGCCATTTGATTTCTGATTTTTTTTTCATTTAAAACTTTGAGCGTGTGCTTTATCAATGGTACAAAATGTTTTTTTTGTAGTACATGTGCCGAAATGAAGATGCTAATTTTTAGTACCTCCTCCCTTCCTAGAAATTGTTAACCAAAAATATTTAACACTGGGTTTATATGCTGGGAACAGGTTTTGTGTATGACCCTTCTTTGCCCAGCCTTTCAATGTTCTTTGTCCAGCCCATACATAATTCCAATTTTACATAGTTTCTGGTAGATGCGTGGTATGTTAGAAAAAACTTAATTTATTGAGGTATGCCATGCACTTTTATTTGGTTCAGTGTGTCCCTAAGTGTTCCCCATACATCAACATATTTCCCAGCAGTTATTCAGTCTGTTTCATAAATGCAGCCATTTTGTAACCTGATGTTGTTTGAAGAAAAGAACCCAATCATGGTTGTTTGAATGATCTCCAGGTCTGCATTGTGCAAACATAACATCTCAATTCCAAAACTTCCTTTTCCTATCCTCTTTCACCCTTCTACCTTAGCTGTCACGTGTTTTTGATGAACTGACAGGGGTTGTAAAAAGCTGGGAAGTTTGACCAAGAAGGAGCTCAGTTAAACTGTTAATGCATATTTGGATAAAAAGAATTTACAAATGTAAATACACAACTGAAAAATGGAAAAAATTAAAGCAGCAAGGTAGTTTAGTCAGTACGTATATCCTGACATGTTTATATATGATTATATAAGTTAAAGAAACATTCATTTTAACCGGTGGTCACATGTTGCTTGTTGCAATGGTGGGGCTATTGGCTGTGTTTGGAATGCGTTACAGTGTTCTCCCCAGAATTTTTTTTCCAGCTGGGTGGTCAAAAAGTAGGCAGGTAAAACATAACAAATTTAGTGTTCCTAGTTGTTGTTGCCATAGGAATCCAGTAACTTCCCTAATTCTGTCAGTTTTCTACCGTCCCACTATACTTTGTTCCAACTTTAAAAATGCCAACCCCTTTAGATTTAGATCCCATTTTTCCATCATCTTTTTATTATGCCCCCACTGTTTAGTGCCCCTGTATTGTCACCCAACTTTTCAATAACTACCCAAAAACAGCCGGGTGGTTACTGAAAAGTGCCGGGTGGTGCACCCAGCTAAAATGGGCTGGGGGGGAAACACTGCGTTGTCTGTATGAGCATTCCGGAGACACCTGTAGATGTTGAACACAGACATGATAGCTGTCTATTACCCATAGGAGAACTTACTGAACATGCAACAGTTGATTATCCCATGGTCCTACCTTGCAAATACCATGCAAAACATTCAGAAAGTTAGAGATCTCCCTTAAACTGCTGCATCAGACAACAAAATGAGTGCATTAAGTGTGTTCCTAAGAGGGTAGTCCACTTTCATATCTGCTCATTTTTTTTTTCTTGTATTAATGTATGTTTCAGATGAAGCAATATGCAAACTACTTTTATTTTATATTTAGAACATAAATGGCAAAGTATAAAATACATATTTTATTTTAAATGTCTGTGTGTAGCTCAGAGCATCACCAAGAGTAAATATTTATAAAGACTGTGCTATATACAAATGTAATTTTTTAGCATTCTTATCAGATATCTCCATTTTCATAAATAAATGCATCCTTTGCAAAATCACAAATGCTGTTTTTTTGTTTTGCCAACTGGGAATTCGGGACTCATAATCTTTCTTTTACTGATTGCTTCTTGGGTTTTGATGGGAGTTCAGCGGCTTTGGAAAAGTTAGATTTGGTGCCCTAATTGGCTTTAAATTTGCTTTACGGGTCTTTATCCTAAGCCACACTTTATCCTGTAGTGATAATATATTCTGCTAGATTTTTTTTTAAAGAGTTGTTTTGGGACCTTTACACAGCCTAGTTTAATAAGTTTATCGTAAATCAATCTTTTGAAGTGGAATTAGAGTCTGGCATGACATGCATTGTCTTCCAACTCTTGTTGCCAATATAATTACCACCCCCAATGTAATCTCATTTGTACCAAAAGCAAAACCCCCCCCCCCCACTCTTTGTTTATTGTACAGTTGGCACTTATAACAGCTGTTATGCATGGGTTATTCAGTATTGTTCAGAGACTAAATACTGTTTTACTGAAGGATTCTTCTGATTGGCCTAATATATATTTGAGGACTTCACCTTAAAAATTTAGCACCGTATTCTTTGTTCCAGTAAGAGTTTTCCCAGACAGTCCTCCTCCTATCACAATTATCACAGAATACACAGTACATAAGGTATTCCTAATAATAATGTGGCAAAGTCCAGAATGTTTATCAGAAGACCTAAGTAATATAATAATGATATGTGAACAGAAATGATGGACATATGGCTGTGGCTTAGAATAACAAACTCATTGTGTTGCTGCAAAGCATCTTTTTTTGTGTGTTGGTGTCATTCTGTCATCTGGAGCTCGGGGTTCATTTGTATAAAACAATGTGTCTGACACATGCATGGCTTGCATAGACATTAATTATTGCTGCTTTGGAATCCACAGCTACCAGAGTACAGAGAGAACCCGGCACTCCTTTATTCTGGTGGTGTTTATAAATGAATTCTGATATTCTCTATAACTTTGTGCTATGTACAAGTAATCATCCTTCTCTTTCATACACTGGATCATGGGTTCTTTACACTATGATAATGTAATTGATTGCACTTACTAAATGGTGTTCTATTCCATACTTTTATAATATGCTAATATGTTAATTAGCTAACAACTGTAAAGAAAACTGCTTGCTTTACTTTATGCAAAAGGCCTAAAGGAGATTTTCAGGTTGAAATAAAGTTACTTTTGCCCAGTGCCCATTTTCTGCACCACCTTCATTGAAATCTATAAAAAACTTGCCCAATGACACTTGTGGAGCACTGATTGGTGGAAATAGATCCAGGTCTCCTACAGAAGTTTTATTATACATTCATCCTGAAAATGCCCTTTTAAACCTGAAATTTTACTGAAAAAGCTGGATTATTTTTTTACCATTCGTTGGGTGCATTTCTGACTTAAACTGAAGCACCATTCCACCACAATACATACATACACCAAAGCACTTTTATAAATAATTTGTCACTCTCCCACAACAACGTGTGCCTGTGGGAAAACCCAGGTAAATGAGATCTTCATTGTAAAGGTCAAATATGTTGATTATAGTGAAGTATAAAGTATTAGTAAGAACAAGTTCTAATTACTTGTTACTGACTGACATAACCATCAATGTTCTAATATTAGGAGAGATAAATCAACAAGTTGTTCATCTCTCAGCAGCAAGCTATTAGCATTTACTAGACCATAGAGTGACCCCTGTTGGTGCTGAGAAGAATAGACCAGAATGGTTTACTGGAAGCCCATTTTTAGAAAGTATTTTATTTTGCTGCTGGTGTTTTAGGCATCACTCCATAGTTGTATTCAGTATTACACAAGTGTAGGTCAATGGAGAACTAGGTAACTATTTTACCCCAGCATTTATTGGGATGGAATTGGCAATCAATAGCTACGATGGTCAGTTATGGTCTGTAAAAATAAAAAAATCATATATGTGGTGAAATAGTACTTTACTGTATGGTTAGAAAAACATTCAAATCTACCTCTGCTTAGATCTGTAAAAAGAAATCTGATGTTTTCCGGTCCAAAATAATCATCCTTTTAGTATATGCACTCAAGGTTAGTCTTCTCTTTCTATTTACATTGACATAATGTAAAGCAGCTCAAAACACTGCTAGTCAGAGGTTGTAGAGTTCACAGGAGCGTAAGGAATTTGTATCTTCTAACCCATTTAATGATTTGTGTCTTTTCAATGTAGCTAAACTAAAATCAGTGTAAAAGCTCTTTGGTTTGGTCCAAACACCTTCTCAAGCCTAGAGACTCTTCTTGATAGCATGAAGTCTCCATACCTTCTACATCAAAGTTTTAAGGAAAAGCATGAGAAATCTAAGTGGTGAGAAGCTATAGAATCTCCATCTCCTGTGATCCTAACAACCCAAATTGGCAGTGTGGGGTGGTTTGGAATATAAATGTTGCCATGTATATTTGTATTTACATACACATCTTTGTACCTAAAGAGCTATCAAGAGGCAGCTTAACCAGATTTTGTAAAAGTGTTAGCACATGGAAAGATAGATTTGTGTTTTTCAGTGGATATTCAGGAATGGAGATAGATCAATCACAGGACGATACATTGGGGGATGAAACTAGCAGCCAACAAAGGATAGAACATTAGCTTTAGACTTTTCTGTTCTCTTTAGCTTGTATGTAGATTTCCCATCACTTTCTTTCCCAAAGAGTAAAGGGAAAATCTTTTAAAGGTGGAATCCCCTCTTAGAAAATAGGCTCAGGAACATCCATTGTGCCATTTGGAGGACTTACAACTTTCCATATCACTTTCAGTGTGGTCACTGGGGCAGATAGTGAGAGCGCATCTTTCCATCTTTTCCTAGAATTAATAAGAAAAAACAATTTGCCCACACATACATTTTACGTTTCAATAGATTAATTAGCAATATTTTTGTTTCTCTTCTCAGGAGACGTAATCATCCCAGGGATGACTAGATAGCTAGTCCTGATTATTGCCTTTAAGCATTACCCTCTTGTATACAAATGCTTATACATGAGCTGCCCAATGACCCTCAAAAATTAATATGCATCACCTTTAGTGATGTCATCACCAAATACATTATTATAAAAGTGTTAGATGAGTTATTTAGAACTCTGTTCAAACACTAGTTTAAAATGTGTTCTCCTAAAAGGGACCTTATTTTGAAATAAAACACTAAATGAATGCTTTAAAAAGTTTTTTGCATTTTAATTTGCAACTTCACAAAATGATTTTGTGTAGTATGTGCAAAAATGAATCATTCACTTTATGCTAACCACATACAGGCCAATATTAGCAGGTTAGATGTAAATAAACCTTTGTAGATTATTGGTCGATGTGATTGTACTTTACAGATAACTAGTAAATAATTTGATTTCTTCCTTCATATCATAATGTTCTTACTTCCAAACCACTGGATAAGATGCTTGTATTATTAAAGAGGCACACCAGTCAGAAAGCCGTGTTCTGAAGGGTTTTGGACATCTGTTTTTAATTTAGGAAGGTCCTTGTGAACCAGCTGTCCCCAGAGTCTCCAGGTTAAAGGCAGCTATATATCTGATGTGGCTAAATTAGAATTTCTAATATTGAGTTGTATGCTTTGACTAGCATTTTCCTTTAAGTTATACATTCAGAACTGTATTTTGTCAATGTATTTTTACCAGTTTAATGACCATTCACGTATTTGCAGTATCCGCGGTTTCTTTACCAGCAGAGAAGACTAGGAGACACTGCATAGCATTTCTGTTGATGTAAGATGTTTCTAGTTTGCCCATTTTTTTCTTTTTATTACTTTAGATCTTGGAGTGAATTGGATCCCTACTATTCAAATGACAGAAGCATCTTGACTCTTTCGGCTATGGACTCGACATCATGCTAGAAGGGCAGATCCTAATGGCCTAAATGTAGTGCTCTTCTGTGTAGGGCCTCATACATATTTATTGAACTTGCTTCCTGTGATCAAATCAACTTTGTTTACATTGTAGTCCTCCAACTAATAAGCATTTATCCGGAATGTGCAATACAATGGTCTCAATGTATGTGTGCATGTGTCCAGAAAAGATGTTAAAGTTTCCTTGTAAATCAGACTTACGGGTATGGTTCTATTTTTGGGTTGGTATATTACCAATGGTACTGTTAACGTTAACATTTTTTCTTGTTCACATTGCTTTAGGATTATGACTAAAAGTGAAATGAAATATTTTAGAGTGCAACATGTCCCTTTCAAAGCATTGACCTGTCTATACAAATCAATTACAAAACTAAAATGCATAAAAATCTCAGCCAGTTGTCCAGCACTCACAGGTAAGTTGGCCTTTAAACGACCTTAAGACCTTAATGTTTTGTAATTGGCTGTTTGCTTTGACCAGGTGGTAACAACGGCAGAATGAAGTCTCACAGAAATCTTTCATAGACATGGATGACATACAATTTGCAAATGTTTTAAAAAACTTCTCCCTAATATGCAGAGGAAACCTTTTCAAATACTTGTGGGCTTGTGTTGACAGGCTTTGGGCTTCTGTCAGTGACATCCGATCATTTAGAATTGCAGGTGCATTGGACCTGCAGTTGACCTTCTTTTGATCAGTTTTGAGCATGGTTTTCATCCCTATATATGTATAGGAATACAAAAGCCACACAAACAAATGTATTCATACATGTTGTACAGACATTCAGTACTTCTGCTGTTATCCAAATTTTAGATTTCATTTCTAATGTAAATACTCCTATACCACTATTTCTAAGCATAAAAAGTGCAGTAACTAATTAGAAATGATCCAATAAGTACAACGTGGACAGCATGTGTACTGTATTTTTTATATTTTTTTTTTAAAGGCAAATGTGGTTCTGTATGCAGGTTTTCCTCTCCCTAATCTTTTACTTTATATTTGCATCGAAGAAAACTTTTATTTCCAAAGATTAATCACTAGGTATCTGGTTTTATTATTTTATTTGTGTTTACAATTTAATTAAAATGTTTCTTTGTGTATGTACTATAGATGGAGCTTTTCTGTGTCAAATTGTTTGTGAAAAATGTATGAATTTTTGGTGTTTTACACAACTAATTATTCCCATATACAGGCTCAAAGGAGACATCATAAACCCTTCATTCACTACTAGCAAGGGGAATGGGGTGAAAAGCAAGTTGTCACAGTGAGCTTCTCCTTCAGCTTTAATTTAAGAGATGACAGTGACCAGGATTTATCTTCTGCACCTTAAATAACTCCTCTAAGCACTGCTTACTTCTAAACTGGTGACATCTTAGAACTCCAATACAGTTTAAGTAGTTATAGATGCTGTAGACTAGAAGTTGCTAGAGGTTCCTTGATTAATGAGCATTGTGTGCCTCTTAGGTCAGTTTATGTGATACAATTGATCTTTTTGGCTATCTGTAAGGGTGACATTCTTCCCACTGCCCCGCTGTGTAAAAGGAATTCCTCCCAGTTTGGGTCCCCATGCCTTTACACGGACTACAGAAGGAGAGTGAAAGAATATCAAAAGCTAGTTCCTCCTTCCTACAAAATGATTTCTCATCCAGTAGGGGGTCAGTGGTGCTGCAAAGTATACACAATCTACATTCCACTGATTCCTTGTTACCTGAACGCTTATGTCGAGACGGATATAATAAATTAAAGATCAACTCCAGGCTTAGCCACCCGCACTGTCCATAAGTCTTCTAGCTGGATGCTTATCAGCCTGGATATTCCATATTCTATAAATGGCAGTAGTAGGTGGTTCCTATTAATGCACAGAGCAGCCTTAATGTGATGATTTGGGTGCCCCACTCTACACAATTACAGGTGTGAGCAAGGTGCCATGGCGTCACACCTTAGCTGGCTGGCTAGAGATGCCCCATACTCACAATATGTTCTTACTCTTAGCTTAATAATGCTGTGCGCCATTTAACACAGAAGGCTGATGGGATTTTATAAAGAAAGAGAAACAAAGCTCTGGATTAAAAAGAAGTACTTACAATCCAATTATTATGCATGTACATAAATCTCTTATTATACGCCATTTTTAGGCCCCTGTATTGACTAGGAGAGGATGGGCCAGAGCAGTCAGACAGTTGCAAAAGGATGATCCCATCAGCATGCTGCTGCTTTTTAACTGTCCAGTTTGTGTTCTACATTGGGTTATGCAGATAATACAGTGGAAGATATGGACCAGCAGGAAGGGCTGGTAAGAATGCCCGGTTCACATTGATGTTTAGCGGAGCATGTAGCTTATCTGGGAAACTTCTCCCAATGTATTTATTAATTATTTTTTAGCTTTGGTGGTAGTGCAAAGGGTGGGGAGATTTTGAAAAAGGTTGCCAGATCACATTGATAGTCACTTAGTCTCAAACAACTTCTTATGAGAAATTTCTGTGACTAGAACCAGACATGTTAGTTTTTTTGACAACCTAGGATAGGGGTACAACAAAAGGATTAGGTACTCACAGAACACAAATAGATGATAGCAGTGGAGGGTCCACAACCAGGTCATTCTTGGTAGTCATCAGGAACAGCAGGTAGGTGCTTCTTCTGCATTGTGTGGCTGCAAAGAAAGCACAGTGTACACACACAACTACAAATGTCTTCAGCACTCAGTCCTCTATTGTTAACTCTATGCATGATGATGAGGAAATTAAAAAATACCCAGCCACCTAACTAGCTAGCACAAGAGTGAAAGAAAATACTTCTGCCCTTCCAGGGTGCTAGAAAAACACAGAGGCATGCTGAGGGGATGGTATGGCCTATGCTGATACCACCTTTTGGTGTAAGGTCTTCAGGTAGTCTCCAGATTCTCTGATAGTTGTGTTGGCCAAACCATAGTTGGACTACTTTTAGAAGTTCCAAGGCTTTTCTGTCTCCTCCAATGGACAAGAAACTAGGATTTTTTGAGTCTGCTGTAAAATCATTTGTCCAATCGGGAACATGATTACCACCCCTCTGTTTGCTCATGCTTTGGCATTCTGGTATTAGGAGAGGTTATCCCAGGGTGGACAACAGATTTTTTTTGCTTGTGTATTCAGTCAATTTGTTTGTAGCAAACCAGACGGTGAAAGATTTCCTTTGTCCCTCAACGGATGATAAAGACAAACCCTTTAAAAGTCAGGTAACAAAAACACTAGACTGGTATTTAAGTACCTCTTTCTTTAACATAGACTTACTAGGGAATATATTCATAGAATTACTGCCCTATATCAAGATTGCGGGTTCTGTGCAGTCCCTTGTAGATAAAGCTGACTTTCCCAAACATTTTACCTCTGTGGGACCTGAAAACAATTTTCAGGTGTTGGGGAACCCCTGCTCTAATCAGTTATTTGGACAAATGACAGCTAAAAGGGTCATTAGCTCATGTTGCTGGCTTTACCAACTGGCCCTGGAGCTTATCAGGCACCATCACATGGCAAATAAATGTCTCAGCTTGAGGAATCCCTGGAAACTTCTGGAGGAACCCTGGATGAGAATGGCTGGGCTAGGGACCAAGGCCACTAAATGTGATGTCATATATGATGCAAACCATATTTGAGTAAAGCCAAAGACTAATTTATGTGACTGGACAAATAAAACTGATGCAATAACATGTAACCATTAATCTAATTGTTTTATTAGTGCATATTAAGCTTTGCCTCCATCTCTTGTTGAAGTATTTTTGGCTTTGACATACCCAAAGCATTTATCCCACATTTTCATTGACCCACAGGGCTCACGCTATACCAAATGAATTTTTTTACAAAGTTTTGCTTGATTGCCTTCCCATAGTGTGACATGTATTCTGTAAATATTTAATCTTACCAACACCGAAGTATCCCCAGACCATTACATTTCACTGCTATGCATGACAGAAGGCCTCAAGTACTCCATCATCATCGTGTCTTCTCCTGTATATCTTACACATTCAAACATATTACAGTTTTCAGCTATCCAAGGTCTGATGTCTGTGTGTTAACCTTTTCATTTGTCTATCTCAAATATAGCCTTTTCCTTGAATCTCTGCCCATAAGATGAGTATGCCAGTTCCTGATGTCACCTTTTCACTATTACACTGCATCAAAAAAAATAAATATTGTCTGCTACTTGGTTTTATCCATGTGTCCTATACTAAATCAAGTGTGCTGAATCCAAATCTGAAGTTCGATTCTGCCTAGGACATCAGGATCTTAAGTTAATTACGTGTATAGATGCAATTAGCTACATTCTTTCTTTCTACAGTTACTATGTAATCTCTATACATAACTAACTTTTGCCTCATAGTTCCATGACATTACAAAAACATAGTTTTATGTTGCAACAACATATACAATTACACATAATTCACCTGAGGCCTTGTTCAACACACAGAAGTGTTTCAGGCACTTGCTTTTGCATTTGTGGCTCTTCGCTGTCTCCTGTTGCAGAAACCAGCAGTAGTCGCCCTTCATGTTGGGGTTCCACCGGCCTTGATATCTTGTTTCCATAACAGAAATGTCCTGGTGGAACTTTTCCCCCTTGTTCATTACTCACATTACCCAAATTTTGTGGGAAGTCATCCAGATGGGAATGTAAGAAATTATTATTAAGTGACATTTGGCAGCCAAGTTGATGGTATGCGGTTAGCATGTTGTTCACGAGTTCAGCATGGTTTTCAGCTCTCTGGTTGCCCAGAAAGTTTTGTGCAGCTATCACAAATGAATCCCAAGCAGCAAGTTCAAGTGGGTTTAGTTTGTTTCTGAATGTGCCATCATGCATCAAATTGCACATGTGGGAACCAACAAAAATCTCTGCGGGACTTTGTATGCTGCCATGAAGATGTGCCAGGAAAGAAAATTAGGATCATACAGTGGGAAATAGTTTGCTAAAATAGGAAGGGGAAATTGCCAAAATTACCATTTATTCTTGAACAAAGTAAAGCAAATTTTAATTCAAGCGCTGATCACAGTTGTGAGACAGGCTTGATAAAAACTATAATAATTAATAAATGTGTTCAATGACAACCATGTTACTGCCTTGCAAATTATGTCCACGGGAACAGAGCTCAATGTTTTCCAAAAGGTAAAGCCCTAGTGGAGTGAGCCCTTAGAATCCCAGGAACTGGAGCCAGTCTATGCTATCCAAAATGAAATAGTCCTGATAAATGCCTGCTGATCTTTCCTCAAACTATCAAGAATCCTAAAATATCTCTTGTATGATCTGAGGGCTGATAGTACAAGTAGGTTTAATATCCTGCGACATTTGGTTTAGCTAGAATAAGCTCCCCCTTTTCCTTGCTGTAAAGACCTCATATGCCAATAGACCCACTTCACCATTGGGTTAGCTGACAACATCCAGGTAGCATGACCAGGATGTTCTCCCTTGGAAGACATCTTTTTTCTATGTATAACTCTACGTTGAGTCTTAGGCCAACAAAAGAATGTTGTTCAGACAATGATGTATGAGAAGTCCCTTCTCCCCCAGGATCACTGCAGATCATTATCAGAGGAAAGAGTACCTTTGGGAATATTCAAGGAGATGTTAAAAGGCCAAGCGTAAGACACTGTAAAGAAACAGCTGGAAATCATGACCAACAGTCACATGCAAATAAGCATCCAATAGGTCTATGAACAGCATGAAATCCCTTTGGTGAAACATCAAGAAGAATAATTCCAATGTTCCAATGTGACATTTTTAGGTCCGGCTTTATACATAGGTCCTCCAACTTCTTTTTGACAAAATAAAAGGGAAAATAAAAGTCTTTTAAACAGCTCCTGTTCTGAAACTCTGTAAATATCTTCCTTCTGCCCTCCCTCTGAACATTTTAAGTTTGCTAGCCACAAAGTGGTAGTAAGGGGAACTTCCCTTAAATCACATTCACCCCTTTAAACAGTTTTCACATCCCTAGGGTCCTTCACCCTGCCCATCTAGACCTGCATAAAGAATTTTAGGCATGCTCCTACAGGATTGGCCTGGGTGGACATACCCCTAATATACTGTCTGAGGCTCCTATCTAGTTGAAAGGCCTCATGATTTTCCAGTTTGGAGGAGCATGTATATGTGCCTTTCTATCCCCTCATAAAGTTCTCTCCAGGGTGGTAAAACTTAGCTTTCCAATATCTCCCAAGGGTTTGTTTCCAGTCGATAGCAAGCCATTGATGTCTCACTCGGCGATCAACCCTGACCTGCCTGCAGTGACTGGAGATTGCTTTGTTCAGCCTACTCCAAAAAAAGATTTCTTCAACTGAATGGAATTCTACACCATATTGATTTGGATGTATATTCCTCCAAGGCGTGAGCCACAAAGTTCTGTGAGCTATGACCAATGACAGAATTGTCCAGGCTGACCCTCTGATGACATCTGTTGACACCTCAGCCACAAAGTCAACATCATTCCCACCATCTTGATGTTCAAAGTCCATACAGTAAGAACCTACTGTTGTCACTGTTCTGCTTCACAGAAGTAATGGCATCTCGCTAGATGGCTTCACAGTTACGGCGGAATCAGAAGTAACATTGACCTGCACATGCTCAGAAGACCGCTCATGATATCCAGCAGGCAGCACAGGAACTCATTATCTTACTGCAGAAGAGCATATTTATATCTCTTTACCACAGTATGTGCACCCCCAAGCCAAACAGAATGAGGATCGCACTAATCATGCCACCTTTAGTGGCCAATGTAGAGCCACTGGTGCTAGCATTACTTACCATAAACATTCTTAAATATTTACCATCCCTGTACAATTCTTTACCATTACTACCTCATCACTGTTCAGTAAAATCCACAACTGCCTTCCTGCTGTCTTTATCAAATTCCTGTCCATCACTATCCCATCCTCGTTGAAAATTTTAGTCAATAATAAAAAATCGAGCATGAAAACTATATTGTATAATTACCATATTTTATTGAGCTTGCAACTAAAAAAAACATAAGCACATCTATCTTAGCAATAAAAGTCAAAAACCCTTTGGCGTATTATCCTAGCTGAAAGCCTGCTATTTCTATCTTTTCTAGAGACCTCTTATAGGAGATAATAGATACTATAAAATTTAGAAACACAACTAAGGTTCTCAATCTTTTTGATTGTAGAAGATAGAGTTAAAATGGTTCACAAAGGCAAAATTACTCATTTAATCTGTTTTCCTCTTTTTTTTTGGTTCCCCTTGGCCTCCCCAATGGAAGAAGTGCCAAAGCTTACTGCTAGATCCACAAATACTGTGGTTAGTTCAATTACTGTCGGAATGTCTCCTCCGAAATGGTGTCTGTCCAGGAGAGGAAGAAGAGGAAAGCTGAATGGTACACCATTCACTATAGACACACTATAGTAGGAATCACACTATAGTACAACACAATAGTGCTAGGAATCACACTATAGTAGCACCCAAATATATATTTCAATTAACAATCTATTCTTACTTTCACTAAAATGTCAGTCTTCCCTGGTGGCACCGGCTGGGTCAGCTTGTATCCATGCAATATATAATGATTTGTGAAGTGT
Organism: Pyxicephalus adspersus; assembly: GCF_032062135.1. Taxonomy (NCBI): domain Eukaryota; kingdom Metazoa; phylum Chordata; class Amphibia; order Anura; family Pyxicephalidae; genus Pyxicephalus; species Pyxicephalus adspersus. The sequence goes on from NW_027317056.1 coordinate 20,326, forward strand.
TACGAAGTGGCCAGCTTGTGACTGGCAAGTTTACGTTTTTTTCCTCTCCGGACCTTCTCCTCCCCCTCCCTCACTGCACAGGGCTCACAAACTCACCGCCTAGGCGATGGAGAGACCTGGGGTGTGGCCAGAACACGTTTTTATGCTGAAAAGAAAAGGTCAATGAGCTATATCAAAAAAGTCTCCGGTAACCATTTGCCTGTTTTTACATTATAAAATAAAACCTTCAATGAATTTCAAAAGGCTATTACATTCAACAAGAGGATGTAAACTGAAAAATGCCCAAAACAAAAAAAAATCCACTTACCCTCAATCCTGTAGCGCAGTCGATCAGTCCTGAGGTGTTCTTAATCAGGTCCCGTGTTGTCCCAGTATCCCTCTTCAAGCTGGCGCGCCGGGAGGCTTTGCGCTCCCATTCATTCTCGATCCCCAACATTCACACATCGGGCACACAAATGCCGGCCAGGCATCGCCAGGTTACACAAATGCTGGCCGGGCATTGCCAGGGAAGAAGATTCCGGGCATTGCTGAAGGACGCCGCAGGCACCGCCGGAGGTCGCCACGGGCACCGCTTATCAGGTAAGCTTTTTAAACTCCTTGGCAATTCTACCCCGTGTGTGGCTTGGGGTTACCGCTTTTGGTACTGAAAATTAACCGGGAGCCACATTTGGGATTACCACCAGAGGGTTAAACAAAGACCCTAAAGAGAGACTCTAGTCTCCACTTCTTGACATTTAGGGGGGATCCGACATTAATGGTATCCCCAATATCATATGAAGCACTTAAGAAAAAAAAAAAAAAAAAAAAAACAAGCGCAAGAATCAAAATGACCTGTAATGGACCTTGGGTGCACACAAGAGGGACCAGATGTGCCCTCATTGCTATGACTTCACCATTGACTGAGCTCTCGGATTGCGATATTATCCCAAGTCCTGCAGATGGCATATGCGCCTGGCGAACTTCTGCGCATTTGCTTGATAAATTAACCTGAGTGGGAGAGGAGTTTGATATAGAGTGGCAAAACATCTTATAAGAATCCTAACTTTGACTATTTGTTGCTGAACTTTGCAGTTCCAGACTGCAACAACCAGACAAAAAGTATAAGGGTATATATAAAAAAAACTTTTTATCTTCTTCTGGAGTTCTGTCTCTCTGTCCTGTTCTATTTAATACAGCCCTTGCTGTACTTTGTTTTATTTGTTTTTAGGCTCATTTGGAGCCCTTTCTTGGATTTATTTTTCTCAGGTTTATGAATAACCTTGTTACTATGACTTGATGTTACCTTTCTTTTTGTCTTCTATATCTTATGTACATGCATGTGTTTTGTTGTACTTTTTTCTCTATTTCAATAAAAAACATTGTGAAAGAAAAATTTACATTTCACACCATTGGAAGGGACTTTTAGAAAGCAGAATCTTAATAGGAGAGTTTAATTATAATTCATTACACCCTACAGTTTTCTCCCTCCGGTTTCCAGAACCAGACTACTTTCCCATGGCCATTTATGTAGAATTAGTCTGCTGCCCTCTGGTGGCATTATTGCAATTCTTCCTTCTGAAGCGTCTTCTACTCCGCCGCCCCCCTCCATCACTGAAAGGCGTTTCATCCTGACGAATGTGATTGGCTAGAGCGACAAGCCCCCTTTCTCTCATTGGCTGAAGAGCGTGTTTTTTTAGTCGTTGTTTTGTCGGTTAAAACTGTTGTACTGTTATATTTTTAAAAATAATTATGAACAATGTAACCAACATAAACCTATAGACTGTGTGTTCGATCCGTAAAACCCGTACAACCACTTTCCCCGACAGAAACACGAGCAGCAAACCAGCTGAGGCGGAAGGGGCGGGGCTGAGGTGTCACCTGGTTGTCAATGAGACCACAATATGGCGGCCACCTTGGTGTTTGTGAGGAGGAGACGATGTCCTGCACTGACAGCCTTACTGCAGCCTCGGTAAGGTAGACATTTGTGTTACTGTGCAGCCTCATAAAGGTCAGGGCATCACAATGATGTGTGTGAAATGCAAAACAATAATTACCACCTCAATATTAATATTATGGCTGTATCATGTGATTCTGAGAATGCTGAATTACTTAATAGGCTTTATTGTGGGGTATAAAATGAAGTAGTGACAGCACTGACATGTCAGACATCAGCAGAAAACCAGAGCCAGTGCTTTTATTATTTCACTTCTCTGGTATTGGTTGGGAGTTGATGGTCGGTGCACGCGATGGTCGGTACACGTCGTGATTGGCACATGCGATGGTCAGTACATGTCATGATTGGTACACGCGATGGTTGGTACACGTCATGATTGGTACAAGTGATGGTCGGTACACGTCATGATTGGTACAAGCGATGGTCGGTACACGTCATGATTGGTACAAGCGATGGTCGGTACACGCCATGATTGGCACATGCGGTACCATTCAGTTGTGCTCCAGTAATCACATGCCAACAAAACACCAACTGATAGGACAGAGCAGAACGAGAAGATGAGATCATCAATCTTCTGATTTACCATTAACTGCCCAGTAACAAAATACTTTTCTAATGGCTGCAGTAGCCACACACAGGACAGGTAGCGTGTATAGATCTCACCACTGGAATCTTCAGATGTCAATAGTTTTTTGTGGTTTCATGCTCATAAGGAAAACTGTATTCAATGTTATATAGCTGGATAGCTAGAAACAATATATGCCCGGTGACAGGTGAACTTCTAGGAACAGGTACGTTTTTTTTTTTTTTTTATGACACAGCTCTTATACCAGCTGAAACTTTTAAAAAGTTTAAAAAAATGTATTCATGAATAGGATATAGTTAGATTTAGAGAAACTAATTTAAAGTTGCAACACTTCCAGGATGACCCTGAATTAGCTACATGTAACATTTATTCAAAAAGGCAGAATAAAGAGCAGGGAAGAGATGGCAGACAGCACATTAAGAAATCATTTCTGATTTGCTATGGGCGCTGCACCCTTTGGACTGCCCTATTTACGAAGCATATTGTTTTCTTATGGAATTATTCTTCCAGGTTTTATTTTTTCGAAAAGTGTTGGGGTTCTACCTACAGTTTCTTCTGTTACATGCAAAAATGATATAGTGACAATTTTTCATGCTTTGAAACATATGCCACTAACAGTAAACCATCTCCATGCAGGCCAGCGTGTTTTCTTTCTCATGAAGGCTTCTTAAGAAATAGTTTGTCATACTAGCGTTTTAAGGCTAATAAAACGCTAGGGGAAAAATAGACTGTATTCCCTTTTTATTTTCTAAAGTGGATGTGTTATGTCTCCATGTGCTTCTTCTAAATAGTAAATGGGATTTATTTTTTCTTATATATATATATATATACTCGGCCTTGATTAATAGGCTGCATCTACATGCAAATTGTTTTTGGTATGCAAAGTACCTCAAAAACATTCTGATCAGCTTGTATGCCATCTAATTACATAAATTATACTAAGCCTGTGGATTCCATAAAAATCAATTAAATGATGTTGCAGTAAGGAGACCACAAGTTACTTTTGCTGCATATACATGCTCTTACCTTAAATCAATGTTTTCCAAACCTGCCCTCAAGTTCTTCCAGCAGTTCATTTTATGAATTCCCTATGTTGGAGTCATTCACATGTAGGAATGTGGTTTGGCTACCTGTGCGGATAGGCACAAAAATAATGCAGGTTTGGGAAATGTATAGAAAAGGTATAGAAAAAAAGGTTTCAAATATTGGCTTGCCTGTAAAATAATTTATTTCTGTAGTTGTGTGAATAGACATGGTGGTGATATCAGTGTGTTTTTTTTTTCAAACAATTACCAGTAATGGCTGTAAATTTACTAGCTGTGTTACTTTTCTATCCCTCTAGATGGAAGAGGATAAGGGTTCAGTCAGCTCAGCATTTGACTTTGCTGAAAGCGAGCACAGAGGGTCGGACAATAGGCAATTGCTAGCAGATGCCTCAAACCAGCAGAACACTTGAGCAGACTAGGTAGTACTCTAAACTGCAATGTGATGTGTAGTCACTTGTGGAACTTCCCGTGAAATGGTGGCATGTATTTGTCATATAAGAACAACTGTGTTTATGCCACACATCCTATCACTCTAGAAAACATTCTTTACGTGTTTGTGAATTCATCCATTAGTGGACGTGTGCCTTAACCCACATAATGTGCTTTCACATCTAGAAAAGACAGCATGACAAACTAACATTATTTATTTCATTGCAGTAATGCTAATGGTAGATATTACGCGCACTTTGCTTAACTTTTCTTCATCTCACAATTATGGAGTTGGACAAATGAAAGTGAAATTCTAGAATTGTTCATTTTTAACACCAGAAGCCCATGTGATGTAGTAAAAGGACATACTCTTCCATTGACATCAATGGAAGATATTCAAAGAGATCACCATTTTTTCTCTGATTGCTGGAATTTGTCCAACCCTCCACTTTGTGGAGATTTATTGTGTTAAATATCACCTCTCCACACTTCAGCAGGAATACAAATTCCCCCAGTAATATGGTAAAAAAAAGTGTACTTAGGATTTTAATTGTGTTGAGAAAAAAACAGACTGTGCTTGAATCTCATGTTGATAGTGTTCATACCAAGTACTGGAAATATTAGCATTCTGGACATTTTTCTAATTGAAAAGCGTGAGGTTGCTGAAGCCATTTCTGTCAAGAGGTGATGATCATCTGAGCCTCTGTGACTCAATTACCAATTTCATATATAGAAGATCTGAAGATTCTCTGTCTAGAAGGAAACATAATAAAATAGTGTCCCTTCTGGTAAGAAAACATATTTTAGTGATCGCCTCATTTGCCTAGGCAAATGTAGGATTATATTAATAAATCAGATCTGCTTGTTTATAGCCAGTGTACATATATTGGCAAGGCCATTGGTCGTCTCCCACCGGTAGCCATTACATATTTACCCAATAACCGGGAAATAAGTTCTCCAGCTGGCTGGAAAATTGTGGCTTTCCTAGGAGGTTCATGTCTTCCATGACAACATTACTTTTGTATCATATATAAAGTATTTAGTCATTTGAGAAGGTAGTTCTCTTAACAGAGAATGACGAGTTCCAACCTCAGTTATAAGTATGCATGGTGACAATCAATTAGCCAGCCTGCTTTAGATGCACTGTTTGGGGAAATGACAAGATTTCATTATTATGTGGCTCTGATGTAGCATAGAAAGGCAGGCACAAACTATGGGTATTGAACAGCAAATGCTCTGACACACAATCCAGATAAATCAAAGTACATAGAAAGCTTTTTTGTAAATTTTTTTGTTTGAAATGCAAGTGCATATACCCTGACACTATATTGTGCCTTGCTGCTTGATTATGTATATTATGGCATAATATCCCAGTTTAACAAGTTTAATTAACCACTCTGACTTAGAAAATCCTGTCACCTTGCTTTTATTAGATTATGTAGGTGTATACTTGAGTATTTCTTTTAGTTCACATTTGATGGTAAATGTTTTTGCTTTCTCCAGTGAAGTGTTTCCAGTCTCTGATCCTTAGAATAAACTCAGGGCTAATGTGTGTTAGTCTTGTCAGCTCAGGTTTCAACGTAGTATGGCCTATATTTAAGATCTTTTTTCAATCACTCAAACATGGCAAAAGCAACAATCGTTGCGCACACTCAGTGCAGTCCAAAATTTGTACACTGTTCCAAATGGAGCAACATAAACAAAAACATGGCATCTCAATGTTCATTCATCTTTAAAGTAAACCTAAAGATAGAAATATGAAAGCTGCCATTGTTGGCCTTCCTCTTTAAAGCTTATTGCTTAACAGTCTTGTTGCTCATTTTTCTTCATTATTTTGATATTGGAGTCTAATACTGGGACAATGTTCACACTTCCCTGATCTGCATACCTTAGCTAGGCCAGCACTTCAAAGTAAAGAACACAACTAACATTTCCAGAAGGCATTAATGGTCACCTTAAAATTTGAGGGTTTTTTCTCAACTGGCTTCAGTTATGGCATAGTGTGCAATAATTTTTTTTAATTAGGTTCACAACATGCAGATTACTTACTGAACTGCTGTTTGCTACATTATTCAAATTTTTCAGCAGGAATATTATCAAGTGTACAACTGTGTAAAAGGCTGCCCGGCCACATCCAGTTATACTCGGATTCCTCTGCCAAACACAATGCAATACGTCTCAATTGGACATGATTTAAAAGTACTTTTTATTGCACTCCAAATCCAACTGAGTTGATCATACACATCTTTTTATTACCACGTGCTATACTCTATTGTGTCTAGGTACCCATTGCTAATCACTGGAGATGAATTTTTGAGTAAATTTTGTAGGGGAATCTCCCTTATGCGACCAATGCATTAATCCTGGTGTAGGGTTCAATGAATTGTATAAGCAGCTGGTTGGAACATTAGGAGCACAGTATGCAGCAGGGTGGCTTATTTAAAAGTGTCCATTTCCTTGTCCTTGTGTTCTGACAGACAAGAAGATCTCTAGCCTCAAAAGGGTGCACACTTTTATTTTTGAAGAATCATAATAGGAATCGGTTAACTCAAGACATTGGCTTAAGAAAAAAAAAAATCCTAATGCGCATCCTTTATATACATAGGAATGTTTTTGATGAGTTTTGTGTTCTGAACAAGTTTTTAGTGCAAACTCTGATTCTCTGTTTTTTCATAACATAATACCTATTAAATTATAGTGGTGATTGCTTTTAATTTGGTTTGGCAAAGTGAGGTTATTTGCAATTATGGTACCTTATTAGGCCTATGAGTGCTTCTTGTAATACATGGTCATTGATTGGACTGTTGTTGGGTACAGTAAAAATAATAAATTGCACTGTAGTGTACATGAACCTCTGAAATTACAGGTGGGTCTCTCGCACGGGAAAGTAGGTTTAGGTATTCTGTAGTAGTGTCCCTATTTTTTTTTTTTTTTTTTGAAAATGCTAACATATTCTACTTGTCAGGTGTGATTTTCTTTCTTGTCAGTGGCATCTCTAAATTTCTCTTTCGACTGAAACATTTCAAAAATGTTTCTTTAGCTAATATCAATGTGAATGCACTTGTAACAATGCCTTGCTGTCATATTTCTATCTCCTCCTCAGCTTACTGAGACAGGATCAGGTATCAACTGCTTGGACTCAATGTGCTGCTACAACGGTGGAGAGACAGCGTGCGCGTCTATTAGAAGACTGCTGGAACGAATGATGGGTCGCTGCACAGCACCACGGGTCGCAAGGTGTGGAACCTCTTTAAATACCCTTTGCTGCCAACGATTCTCTTATAAACTGGAAAATGATGAACCTGCAGCTTTAGATGACTAAGCGAAAGGCCTCTCTCCCTATCTCTTTCTCTCTTTCTCGGGGCTTACATTCTCATAGGTCATTGAGAACCAAGGTGGAGCAACATGCATTAATGAACTTTTCTTTTTCTTATTTAATTTCCTGTCTTCTGTATTTTTATAAGATTCGTCTATATGTTGTATGTGTCTTATGTGTCTGTCTCGTTTCTCTTTCCTTTTGCATCTTGTTTGCATAATTTAGCACCAGGTACCCTCTTTGTATGGCCATTTGATTTCTGATTTTTTTTTCATTTAAAACTTTGAGCGTGTGCTTTATCAATGGTACAAAATGTTTTTTTTGTAGTACATGTGCCGAAATGAAGATGCTAATTTTTAGTACCTCCTCCCTTCCTAGAAATTGTTTACCAAAAATATTTAACACTGGGTTTATATGCTGGGAACAGGTTTTGTGTATGACCCTTCTTTGTCCAGCCTTTCAATGTTCTTTGTCCAGCCCATACATAATTCCAATTTTACATAGTTTCTGGTAGATGCGTGGTATGTTAGAAAAAACTTAATTTATTGAGGTATGCCATGCACTTTTATTTGGTTCAGTGTGTCCCTAAGTGTTCCCCATACATCAACATATTTCCCAGCAGTTATTCAGTCTGTTTCATAAATGCAGCCATTTTGTAACCTGATGTTGTTTGAAGAAAAGAACCCAATCATGGTTGTTTGAATGATCTCCAGGTCTGCATTGTGCAAACATAACATCTCAATTCCAAAACTTCCTTTTCCTATCCTCTTTCACCCTTCTACCTTAGCTGTCACGTGTTTTTGATGAACTGACAGGGGTTGTAAAAAGCTGGGAAGTTTGACCAAGAAGGAGCTCAGTTAAACTGTTAATGCATATTTGGATAAAAAGAATTTACAAATGTAAATACACAACTGAAAAATGGAAAAAATTAAAGCAGCAAGGTAGTTTAGTCAGTACGTATATCCTGACATGTTTATATATGATTATATAAGTTAAAGAAACATTCATTTTAACCGGTGGTCACATGTTGCTTGTTGCAATGGTGGGGCTATTGGCTGTGTTTGGAATGCGTTACAGTGTTCTCCCCAGAATTTTTTTTCCAGCTGGGTGGTCAAAAAGTAGGCAGGTAAAACATAACAAATTTAGTGTTCCTAGTTGTTGTTGCCATAGGAATCCAGTAACTTCCCTAATTCTGTCAGTTTTCTACCGTCCCGCTATACTTTGTTCCAACTTTAAAAATGCCAACCCCTTTAGATTTAGATCCCATTTTTCCATCATCTTTTTATTATGCCCCCACTGTTTAGTGCCCCTGTATTGTCACCCAACTTTTCAATAACTACCCAAAAACAGCCGGGTGGTTACTGAAAAGTGCCGGGTGGTGCACCCAGCTAAAATGGGCTGGGGGGGAAACACTGCGTTGTCTGTATGAGCATTCCGGAGACACCTGTAGATGTTGAACACAGACATGATAGCTGTCTATTACCCATAGGAGAACTTACTGAACATGCAACAGTTGATTATCCCATGGTCCTACCTTGCAAATACCATGCAAAACATTCAGAAAGTTAGAGATCTCCCTTAAACTGCTGCATCAGACAACAAAATGAGTGCATTAAGTGTGTTCCTAAGAGGGTAGTCCACTTTCATATCTGCTCATTTTTTTTTTCTTGTATTAATGTATGTTTCAGATGAAGCAATATGCAAACTACTTTTATTTTATATTTAGAACATAAATGGCAAAGTATAAAATACATATTTTATTTTAAATGTCTGTGTGTAGCTCAGAGCATCACCAAGAGTAAATATTTATAAAGACTGTGCTATATACAAATGTAATTTTTTAGCATTCTTATCAGATATCTCCATTTTCATAAATAAATGCATCCTTTGCAAAATCACAAATGCTGTTTTTTTGTTTTGCCAACTGGGAATTCGGGACTCATAATCTTTCTTTTACTGATTGCTTCTTGGGTTTTGATGGGAGTTCAGCGGCTTTGGAAAAGTTAGATTTGGTGCCCTAATTGGCTTTAAATTTGCTTTACGGGTCTTTATCCTAAGCCACACTTTATCCTGTAGTGATAATATATTCTGCTAGATTTTTTTTTAAAGAGTTGTTTTGGGACCTTTACACAGCCTAGTTTAATAAGTTTATCGTAAATCAATCTTTTGAAGTGGAATTAGAGTCTGGCATGACATGCATTGTCTTCCAACTCTTGTTGCCAATATAATTACCACCCCCAATGTAATCTCATTTGTACCAAAAGCAAAACCCCCCCCCCCCACTCTTTGTTTATTGTACAGTTGGCACTTATAACAGCTGTTATGCATGGGTTATTCAGTATTGTTCAGAGACTAAATACTGTTTTACTGAAGGATTCTTCTGATTGGCCTAATATATATTTGAGGACTTCACCTTAAAAATTTAGCACCGTATTCTTTGTTCCAGTAAGAGTTTTCCCAGACAGTCCTCCTCCTATCACAATTATCACAGAATACACAGTACATAAGGTATTCCTAATAATAATGTGGCAAAGTCCAGAATGTTTATCAGAAGACCTAAGTAATATAATAATGATATGTGAACAGAAATGATGGACATATGGCTGTGGCTTAGAATAACAAACTCATTGTGTTGCTGCAAAGCATCTTTTTTTGTGTGTTGGTGTCATTCTGTCATCTGGAGCTCGGGGTTCATTTGTATAAAACAATGTGTCTGACACATGCATGGCTTGCATAGACATTAATTATTGCTGCTTTGGAATCCACAGCTACCAGAGTACAGAGAGAACCCGGCACTCCTTTATTCTGGTGGTGTTTATAAATGAATTCTGATATTCTCTATAACTTTGTGCTATGTACAAGTAATCATCCTTCTCTTTCATACACTGGATCATGGGTTCTTTACACTATGATAATGTAATTGATTGCACTTACTAAATGGTGTTCTATTCCATACTTTTATAATATGCTAATATGTTAATTAGCTAACAACTGTAAAGAAAACTGCTTGCTTTACTTTATGCAAAAGGCCTAAAGGAGATTTTCAGGTTGAAATAAAGTTACTTTTGCCCAGTGCCCATTTTCTGCACCACCTTCATTGAAATCTATAAAAAACTTGCCCAATGACACTTGTGGAGCACTGATTGGTGGAAATAGATCCAGGTCTCCTACAGAAGTTTTATTATACATTCATCCTGAAAATGCCCTTTTAAACCTGAAATTTTACTGAAAAAGCTGGATTATTTTTTTACCATTCGTTGGGTGCATTTCTGACTTAAACTGAAGCACCATTCCACCACAATACATACATACACCAAAGCACTTTTATAAATAATTTGTCACTCTCCCACAACAACGTGTGCCTGTGGGAAAACCCAGGTAAATGAGATCTTCATTGTAAAGGTCAAATATGTTGATTATAGTGAAGTATAAAGTATTAGTAAGAACAAGTTCTAATTACTTGTTACTGACTGACATAACCATCAATGTTCTAATATTAGGAGAGATAAATCAACAAGTTGTTCATCTCTCAGCAGCAAGCTATTAGCATTTACTAGACCATAGAGTGACCCCTGTTGGTGCTGAGAAGAATAGACCAGAATGGTTTACTGGAAGCCCATTTTTAGAAAGTATTTTATTTTGCTGCTGGTGTTTTAGGCATCACTCCATAGTTGTATTCAGTATTACACAAGTGTAGGTCAATGGAGAACTAGGTAACTATTTTACCCCAGCATTTATTGGGATGGAATTGGCAATCAATAGCTACGATGGTCAGTTATGGTCTGTAAAAATAAAAAAATCATATATGTGGTGAAATAGTACTTTACTGTATGGTTAGAAAAACATTCAAATCTACCTCTGCTTAGATCTGTAAAAAGAAATCTGATGTTTTCCGGTCCAAAATAATCATCCTTTTAGTATATGCACTCAAGGTTAGTCTTCTCTTTCTATTTACATTGACATAATGTAAAGCAGCTCAAAACACTGCTAGTCAGAGGTTGTAGAGTTCACAGGAGCGTAAGGAATTTGTATCTTCTAACCCATTTAATGATTTGTGTCTTTTCAATGTAGCTAAACTAAAATCAGTGTAAAAGCTCTTTGGTTTGGTCCAAACACCTTCTCAAGCCTAGAGACTCTTCTTGATAGCATGAAGTCTCCATACCTTCTACATCAAAGTTTTAAGGAAAAGCATGAGAAATCTAAGTGGTGAGAAGCTATAGAATCTCCATCTCCTGTGATCCTAACAACCCAAATTGGCAGTGTGGGGTGGTTTGGAATATAAATGTTGCCATGTATATTTGTATTTACATACACATCTTTGTACCTAAAGAGCTATCAAGAGGCAGCTTAACCAGATTTTGTAAAAGTGTTAGCACATGGAAAGATAGATTTGTGTTTTTCAGTGGATATTCAGGAATGGAGATAGATCAATCACAGGACGATACATTGGGGGATGAAACTAGCAGCCAACAAAGGATAGAACATTAGCTTTAGACTTTTCTGTTCTCTTTAGCTTGTATGTAGATTTCCCATCACTTTCTTTCCCAAAGAGTAAAGGGAAAATCTTTTAAAGGTGGAATCCCCTCTTAGAAAATAGGCTCAGGAACATCCATTGTGCCATTTGGAGGACTTACAACTTTCCATATCACTTTCAGTGTGGTCACTGGGGCAGATAGTGAGAGCGCATCTTTCCATCTTTTCCTAGAATTAATAAGAAAAAACAATTTGCCCACACATACATTTTACGTTTCAATAGATTAATTAGCAATATTTTTGTTTCTCTTCTCAGGAGACGTAATCATCCCAGGGATGACTAGATAGCTAGTCCTGATTATTGCCTTTAAGCATTACCCTCTTGTATACAAATGCTTATACATGAGCTGCCCAATGACCCTCAAAAATTAATATGCATCACCTTTAGTGATGTCATCACCAAATACATTATTATAAAAGTGTTAGATGAGTTATTTAGAACTCTGTTCAAACACTAGTTTAAAATGTGTTCTCCTAAAAGGGACCTTATTTTGAAATAAAACACTAAATGAATGCTTTAAAAAGTTTTTTGCATTTTAATTTGCAACTTCACAAAATGATTTTGTGTAGTATGTGCAAAAATGAATCATTCACTTTATGCTAACCACATACAGGCCAATATTAGCAGGTTAGATGTAAATAAACCTTTGTAGATTATTGGTCGATGTGATTGTACTTTACAGATAACTAGTAAATAATTTGATTTCTTCCTTCATATCATAATGTTCTTACTTCCAAACCACTGGATAAGATGCTTGTATTATTAAAGAGGCACACCAGTCAGAAAGCCGTGTTCTGAAGGGTTTTGGACATCTGTTTTTAATTTAGGAAGGTCCTTGTGAACCAGCTGTCCCCAGAGTCTCCAGGTTAAAGGCAGCTATATATCTGATGTGGCTAAATTAGAATTTCTAATATTGAGTTGTATGCTTTGACTAGCATTTTCCTTTAAGTTATACATTCAGAACTGTATTTTGTCAATGTATTTTTACCAGTTTAATGACCATTCACGTATTTGCAGTATCCGCGGTTTCTTTACCAGCAGAGAAGACTAGGAGACACTGCATAGCATTTCTGTTGATGTAAGATGTTTCTAGTTTGCCCATTTTTTTCTTTTTATTACTTTAGATCTTGGAGTGAATTGGATCCCTACTATTCAAATGACAGAAGCATCTTGACTCTTTCGGCTATGGACTCGACATCATGCTAGAAGGGCAGATCCTAATGGCCTAAATGTAGTGCTCTTCTGTGTAGGGCCTCATACATATTTATTGAACTTGCTTCCTGTGATCAAATCAACTTTGTTTACATTGTAGTCCTCCAACTAATAAGCATTTATCCGGAATGTGCAATACAATGGTCTCAATGTATGTGTGCATGTGTCCAGAAAAGATGTTAAAGTTTCCTTGTAAATCAGACTTACGGGTATGGTTCTATTTTTGGGTTGGTATATTACCAATGGTACTGTTAACGTTAACATTTTTTCTTGTTCACATTGCTTTAGGATTATGACTAAAAGTGAAATGAAATATTTTAGAGTGCAACATGTCCCTTTCAAAGCATTGACCTGTCTATACAAATCAATTACAAAACTAAAATGCATAAAAATCTCAGCCAGTTGTCCAGCACTCACAGGTAAGTTGGCCTTTAAACGACCTTAAGACCTTAATGTTTTGTAATTGGCTGTTTGCTTTGACCAGGTGGTAACAACGGCAGAATGAAGTCTCACAGAAATCTTTCATAGACATGGATGACATACAATTTGCAAATGTTTTAAAAAACTTCTCCCTAATATGCAGAGGAAACCTTTTCAAATACTTGTGGGCTTGTGTTGA
>NW_027317057.1:0-34000 GCF_032062135.1 Pyxicephalus adspersus
TATAGGGGAATCCTGGTACAGAATTTCTCTTGTGCCCTACCAGCTTTTAGGATGTCTTCTTTAATGGGGTAGTATAGCAGATTGCAAATAACTTCCCGCATGCAGCCTGGATCCTGAAAATCTTTGGCATGGAGTCCGATGGATTCTTTCTATGGCTATAGAGTTTTCAGGAGGCATATCCAGTAGCCTATTAAATATTTGCAGCGCCACCTCATGTAGTGCAGCGGGTTCTGCTAATGTATTCATGTTTTCATATATTGTTGCGCCTATTACGATTTTCCAAATCGTCTTGTTGCAATTTTAAGCGTTTGAGCAATAGTAGGTGCTCATTTAACACTTCTCTCTGTTGATTAGAGGCTTGGATCAAGTTATCGGTAGCCTCCTCCACTACCAAAACTCTCTCCCCTAGATCTTTCTTTAAATCAGAGATCTCATTTTTCACAGTATTTTCAATGCGGCTCATACAGAGTTCTAAGTCAGCCTTGGTAATGCCTGACTGTTGTGTTGCTTGTTCACCTGCACTTTCTAGGGACATCTCTGGGGATGAGGGAGGGCTGAATGAGGCAAAAGAACGTTTCTCAAGATCCCTGTCAGATTTAGAAGGGTCAGGGCGCAGCCCTGTACTCACAGTGTTCTCCTCTGCCTGCCTGGTGGTCCGGCCCAGCGCCATCCTGGCTGTGTCTCCGGGGGATGCAGGAGCCTGCTCCATGCTGCTCCATGCGGGCAAAGAACGTAGCGGCTGGGGGAGTATTTTTTTTTTTACCAGGCCAGAAATGTAAGTGGGACAAGAACTGTGGAGGTCTTGAAGGCAAAGCACAGGAGCTTGATTTTGATTCAAAGGTGAAATGGAAGCCAATGCAGACAGCTGCAAAGAGATGCAGCAGAACAGGAGCAGTGGGAAGGATGGATGAGTCTGGCTGCAGCATTCATGATAGATTGTAGAGGAGAGAGTCAAGTTAGTGGAATACCGGAGAGAAGGATGTTACAGTAGTCCAGAGGACAGATGATAACAGCGTGTACAAGGAGTTTGGTGGTCTCTGAGGACAGGTAGGGGCGGATTTTGTTCTGAATGTTCTGGAAATGTTCTGAATACCTAGTCCTTAGGCTTAGTCTACACGGACATTTTCCCCAGTGTTTAACCTGAGGCTTTAAAGGCCCATGTTTGAAATTCCCATGCATTCCAATGGGCTAATCTACACCAGGATGTTTCCTTAAAATGCGGGTCTAACGCTGGAAAATGCCCCAAAACGTGGCATAATGCAAGTAAACCCGGGTAAATGCTTCCATTGATTTCAATGAACAGCCCTAAAATGTCTTAGCCAAACAGTTAACCTAAACCTTGAAACTAGGAGGGAGTGGATAAAAGACCAGTCACCCTGCTTAAGAATAGAGTGAGGTACTAACGGGTCTTTATTACTGGAAGTTCCAGGTAAAAAAAACAAAGTTTTAAAAGAAACACACAAAGCAACTCTTACAAAAGGAGTGCACATGCCTTTTGTATTTAGAAAATATTTGTTTATCCTGGAGCCTTAGCCCAAACTTTTTGTTAGTATGAAGCAATAGAATTTCCATCAGTCTCAAAGCTGTCTCAAATCAGTCTCAAAAAATTTTGGGGAAGGGGCGTGATGGAAGAATTATTCACTGGATACTGCAGACTACCATGGAAAACTATTTTTAGTAAAACAAAGCCACAATATAACCCTCTAAAAATTATAAATACAGTCTGTACCCTTTTATCCTGGTGACAACCCTTTCTTTTATTTCTTGTACTGCCACTAAATTTGACGTACTAAACAGCTATTGCCTAACTCTAATTTATCCTTTAATCTGCTCTCACATTTTTGGTACTGAGTTCCAAATCAATCCCGCATTGTACTAGAACTAACGTCTAATTATTAAATATGTCTACTAATTGAACAGACAATATTTATCACATGTATGCCCTACTCTTTGGTTTAAAACATTTGAAAGATATTTGAGAGGAAATTTATGTTACTTTTTCTCTAGACAGCCTTAACACTCACCTTGATGCATTTGTCTAGGATGGTTTACGTCGGGGTTGAGGAATGACTTAAGTGATCGTGGTTCATCTAAGGAGTCTGTGTATAGTATATGTGGCATACTAGCTCCATACCCATTGTCTGCACGTTGTGGATATGGATGCTGCAGCTGGGGAACATCACTGGGATATGGACTTAACCCTCTTTCAGCCCCTCTAAAACTGAGGTCTGAGTTGTGTCCATGGTGTGGGAGGCGCATATCCTGATACATGGACTCATCATCCTCCTCTGGTATACTCCTGTTCATCATTCTGTGCAAAAATAAAATAGGAAGAGAATCGTGTACTTGTTTTAAAACAGTTTTGATCAAGCACATGAGCATAATTACTCTTGTTGGAAGTGGCTTAGCATGGAATCATAAACAGGTAAGTTGTGGTTTTGTCTGTGTGGAAACTCCTTTTGGAACTGTATGTGCCTAAGAGGCAAGCTTACTGATCAGCATATTGAGGGGAGCCATTCTCCGTAAATGTAGCAGAATTTATTATGTATGTTTTGGACTAACCATATTTTAACAGCTTGCAGTACAGTACAGTACCCTATATAAATAGGTGCACATAATGGCTGTATGTAACAATGCCTAACATTCTCCTGACGGGTAGTAAGTGACTCTGTTTAAGTTCAAGCCACCAGGGAGTTTTGTTAATGCTGTTAGAAGACTGGGGGTTTTGAACCTAGTGTCACCTTGTTTGTATGCTGCCATGTTGCTATCAGGAAACAAAAATTACAGTATTACATTTACCATTTTCCTAACTGCCCCATTTCAGCAAATTAATGAAAAATACCTTGCCCACACAGGGTATTATTTAATATTTAACGCACACAAAGGAAACAGTGAACAGAACTTTTCTGACCAAAACGAACAGTAGTTAAGGTTGCCAGTTTATTGCAGTAGTGAGACATACCTGATTTAATAAAGTTCTCCAAGACAAGTGAAAATAGAACCTGTGTGATCCAGTCCAGGATTATATATGCCTCTAATAGCAAATGTTTTTAAGAAATTCATTACAGGCCTGAACTGAAAACAAAAAATACAAGTTCAAAGCTTATAAACCCCTGAAAGTTTTGATGTGGAGAAACATATGTTTCTAATTGATGTAAAGAACCCAATCCATTGGCAGAACCACTTGAAGAATGAAGACTTTAAGGATCTCGCTATTTGACTTGCTGAGTGGTTTCATATCTATTACCGATCTCAACACCATCTGTTTTCTTTGAAATGAAAGGGAAAGAGGCACTGCCCATGAAGCATTGTTCCTAAGGTACAGAGATAAACACCCCTTCTTGTATCCTGAAAGGTGTGTCTTGGGGAATGAATTCTTACTTACCCGCTGGTAGTTCTGGCAACAGCATAATCCAGTTTATTACTAAATAGGTTCTCGAAGGGAACTCCGCACCAACCTTGCTTGAAGTTGGCGTCTGCCCTCATGGCTTTAGTCTAAGTTTTCTCTGCCTGTAACTGCTAAAACCATAATTCTGGCCACATATCTGACTATGTCAATGAATGTTTCCACTAGGCAACCGAATGACCATCCTCAGGTGTTTAATTTCAGTCATTATCTCAGGTTTACTGAGATCAGAGGAAACTGCTGACATCTGACCATACTTCAAAAGCTTCAAAAACTTATCAGTACAGTGACAGGTTTACAAGCTGTATATATGCTGTTAGGATGATTTGTTTATTATCAAGGTCTATACTCCTTATATGAAACCGTCGTAGTAAAGGGAGGCCTATGGCTGGCGGAGACAGACCAATTCCAATCTGTTAGGGCTGAAGTGGTCAGAAAATGTGTTAGCTTGCTGAATTGGAAAAAAACATAAAAAGGTTGGTATGGTGTGCCACCAACTATCTCTGACTAGGCTGGTCTTTGTTTGGGAATAGCTCCAGGCAATATATGCTGCACATATTTTGTTCCTTCTTGTGTATACCTATCTATGTATTGTGTTTAAATGACCTCTTATAGTGTGCATTGGAAGTTAGTATGATAGGATTAAAAGCATCAATGCAATTGTGAGACAGGAACATATATGTGCTAGAACCTAAATGGCAAGATCACTAGGTAAGAGACACTATTGCAGAATATAACCCGGAGGAGGGAAGACATTTCTGTATATAGTAAACTGATGACTTCATAGGCTTTTTGGAAAAAACAATTCTTATATTACTGTATATTGTGATGTTAGGAATTAAATACTGCAGATTCCATACAGTAACTGTGCAATTACTAAGAAGTACTTTTAGGAGCTGTTATTCCTTTATCTCATTTATGTAAACACCTTCACAAACCACTTTCACTATTGTACGCACACATGTTGTACACAAAAACTAGACGTATGGACCACCTTGAATTTATCT
Source organism: Pyxicephalus adspersus (assembly GCF_032062135.1). Classification (NCBI taxonomy): domain Eukaryota; kingdom Metazoa; phylum Chordata; class Amphibia; order Anura; family Pyxicephalidae; genus Pyxicephalus; species Pyxicephalus adspersus. The sequence goes on from NW_027317057.1 coordinate 4,414, forward strand.
GGTTAGGTCCTGAGAGTGGGAAGTGATTACCTATTTGTATGATGATTATTCAACAATGAAAATGAGCTAAAATTTCATATCCCATGGATATCCCACATGCACAATATAGTATGAGAATGCATATAAAGTCTACTAACTTTTTTATATCACATACTGCTCATAGGGAAACCTCCCGTGCTCACCAGTGAGCTTTGTCTGGCTGATATCTTTCACTCCATAATAATGTATTCTGGGGCAGAGGTATTCCACGGGAGCCTACCAGAGGTTAAAGACAATGTAGAGTAAAATTTTCTGTTTTTTCTTGCCATTACTGACAATCTACAGTCCATTAGCTTTATATTTCTTGTTCCACTTATCTCCAATCAGTGTGTATAAAATGAGCAATGTATCACTGGTGTAAACAAATTTGCTCATACGAAGTGACGGGACAAGGACCTTTAGCACCCAAGGAAAAAAAGACAACATTTTGCTACTCCTCCTGAGCTGTGAACTACTTCTCCTACATAGTTTTTGGGTCATGTCTTTTCTGCATTCCCTGCTGCTGTAGTGCCATCTTTTCTGTTTACCCCTCCGCCCTTCTAATAAGGGCCATTTGCATTATTTTATGTAATCTCATGCCTTTGAGAATAAAGTTCTTACCTTTGATACACTGATGCAGTGTTCATTTACTATTTGATAGATGGTAAAAATGACATTCAGAACTCAGATCTGCAAGTTGGAGAATTTAGGGAACATTGTCCCCATTGTCCGAGAGTCAGAGATTAGAGTTGTGAAGCTTATATTTACCAGCCAGCCCACATCCCATGAACGTAGCATAATTATAGAATGTTTCCTGTGTACCTTTCAGTTTGAGACCAGAACTGGAAACAATACTTGAATTGGACATGCACTTTCACAAAAAACTGTTTACTAGAAATATGTTTAATTTAAATTACTAACCTGGCTAAGAATAATCTTTGAATTTAGAAAATGTTGCAATGTCTGCTGAATCTGCGTATCTCAGGGTTTGGAGGTGAATGTACAACCAGGAAGAGGAAATGGTTTTCAATATTGTGCACATTTTATGCAAATTCTCTCCTCCCTATGAGGTAATAAGTAGCTAGAATTACAGCCTGAAAAGCCAGATGAACAAGTATATGGCGAATTACTGGCACAGGCGTACTACACAATCAAATCGAAACACAAAACACATAAAAAGTATATTTACACTCTCTCGTATGCACAGAAAAAAAATAACAAAAACTTTGATCGCTGGAATGAGCCAAATTCTCTTGTATTTGTTTCAGTTCTCCCTCCCAGAGAGTTCAGCTCTGGGTTAAAGAGATGGGTAAAGAGTCCATTTAGGTAACACTCTGTATCAGACAAACAACATCAACAAATATCATATCATAAATATCATACTTGTAACTAAACAACATAAAAGACCGCATCTTACAAAGAGGGAGAGGTCCAGGTAGCGTTTATATTCTTGGGAATCTTGAAACAGCACCCATGCACTCCAGGTTGCAAAAAACTTCTCATTAGAGAAGCTGGACAGTAAATCCTCCATCAGCATGATTTTGTTCATCCTACGCAACCACATGTAGGTGGGTTGGTGGATTTCCACAATGGGGGAATGCAGGAGTGGGCATCTGTGACTAGAATGGAGTTGCAGTATCTTTTAAGGGGTAGTGAATTATGATGAAACAAAAAGAATGCTGGGTCAAATTGAATAGTGAAGATAGTGAACTGTTGTATTATACAACGTATGGGTTCCCAGAAACTCTAAAGCAGTGGGCAAGACCTTAAAATGTGGAGCAAGATACCCTGTTCAGCACCGCATCTCCCAACACTAAAGAAGATGCACTTAAAATTAAAAGCTGCAGCACATATTTGTTCTAATTGGAAGTATTAGTTCTACTTTTTCATTTGCCATTTGATAGATGGTGACTTCAGTTTTTACTTTTATAAAAATATAATAAATAAAATTCTAATAACAGTCAGCGATATTTTCACATTATCATCACTATTTCAAACCAGGGTCCCCAAATGGAACTTGCATGTTAGGGACCCCCTGGGGGCCACAAAATGTCAAGTTACCCCTTTTTCATGCCATGGGACCCTGCCTAGGGGGAGAAGCTCAATACCGCTCATTTGCCGCCCCAAGTCAAATCTGTAGACGCTGCGGTGCCAGGGACTGAGCGGCTGGTGGGGGGCCTGTTACACACAGCAGACCACTTACTTTCTGTGACCCTCAATTTATCTGGAACAGAGGGATGTTAGCAACTGGAATTGTGGGAGCCAGTTGGAAATACCTTTTGTCCCCCCCACCCGCAATAAAAATGTTACCCATCATTTCACGCTACCCTCTCACACATAGCTATCCCCATACTCTCTATGAACCTAAGAAAAGGGAAATGTGACTGCAAGTGGGGGACTCTTTTGGATAACTCCCCCTAAAATTTCATCACTACGGCGCCATCACAAGATAAGAAAAACCATACCTGTCATACCATGCTACCCAGTAACACATATCTGGCCTTTTACCTTCTGTGAACCCTAATTTCTCAGGAATGGGGAGATGTAGGGAACTGAAGATGTGGCAGTAAGAACATGTTCCCCTTGGCTATCTGTCATGTGAAATCCATTTCTCTGGAAGTATCCAGTGCAGAGTTATTGGGGTACAAAGGTTAGCACCCCCTGTAACTGACAGGGCGCATTGTATGGTGTAGTTTCTGCTCTTTGGTACAGGAATAGTGAGCGGGGAGCAATATATGACCGGCCAGCATTTTAATAATAAAATGTTGCATTATTAAAATAAGCATCAAATGGTGAGTGCAAAAATTCTCGATTTGTCATCCCTTTTATTTGGTGCATGTGTGTTATGGTAACTAGAAACATTTCAATTTAATCTAATTCCTTTTAAATTAAAACTATTCTACTTTAAACATATATCTTTAATGTTTGTTTGCATTGTGGTCTGCGGGTTTTATCTCAATGTCAACAGCAGCCCCCAGATGAAAAAAATTGGGCACTATTGGTGTAGAGTATTTGAGGAAGGAGAAAAGAGATTGGCAATGCATTGGGTTTTTCTCTAACTGAGTGATATTCATCAAGTGGACAGCATTTCTGGACTATATTAATTCATCATTCATTCTTATATTGTCTGGGCATAAAGTTGCTGGTATGCAACAAGTAGCAGGTAGGTTTAAAAGGCAATGAGCAATCAGTACATTTTTGTGGGATTTCCCTAACTTTTCACCAAAAACTTTGGAAGGCAGGACAGCTCCATAAAAGCAAAGTAACACTGTTTTATCTGCACTAAGCATATCACCAGCAGGTTCTGGATCTGGGTGAAAAATATTTAATGTTTTGTCTTTGTTCTGACATCAAGGTCAATTGAAGTAGCTTTCCAGGCACAGAGACAGTGTGGTATACAGTTGTCAAGTGGTACTTTTAGGATACAATATAGAAGGAAAAGGGAAAAGGGAGTGACAACGCATTTTAGTGGATTTTTGTGTTTAAAAGCAATAAAAGAACAGATGCATTGATTCTCTTTTACAAGAATCCTCTCATGGTTGTCTGTTACACAGAGTGCTTGATACCTCTGTAATACATACAGTGCCTTATACTGCTCTAATATATACAATGCTTTAATGGCCTAATGTTATATAATATGCCTCGTACCAAGTAAAGGCCGTTCTTCATGCCTTTGCGTCATGGATTGTTTTACAAAGAAGTGGTCTGGGAACAGATCCTTTAGACCCAGAATACCTCATTTTACTTGTGGTCAGATTTAAAAAGCAGGTATGGCTACCACAATTACCAATTCTCAAACAAACACCACCGATCTCCATTGTGGTAAATGGCATTCTCCATTATCAATGTAGCAAGCACTATTTGGTTATTTGTGAAATTACAATTATGGTGATCACACCTTTATAAATGGGGCAGCAGTAGTATTACTGTTGGTAAATCATGGTGATTGCCAGTTCATTGAAAAACTTTATAAATTAACCCCCCCAAACTTCATGATCTTCCTCAATGCATAAAAATAAATGTCATTTAATGATTAACATAATGCATTGGTGGTCATAGAGTGCCATCTAGTGGCAGATATGGGTTTCTGTAAGCCATCACAGTGCACACCTTTAAACATAATAAATGAGAAGCAATGAGAAGCAATATGCTTTGCAAAGAAAATGTATAACATAACCAATTATAAAAATAGGGAAAACAAATGTGCATCTATCAAGTGACTGCACACACCTCTTATGAGGGCAGTGACATAATGAAGAATTCAGGCATCCATTCACTACACATTGGTAACATCTCTGAGAATGTAGGTCATCCAAAACCTTGATAACTTTCCATGTACTCTTTCCCAAGCAAAGAAAATATATATTAATGTACCCTTACATGTCAATATCTTGTTTTTTATATACTGTATAATATTTCTTAAGATTTTTTATGCCTTTTTCTACCTTCAATAGGACATTTTTTATTTTCTACCTTTATTAGGACAGATGTTACAGAAAGATACATCACTGGTTTATTGTGCTGTTAGTGTTCAGTGGAAATACCTATTCTAGTCTATGTCTATCAGACCATACTGTCATGTAATAAGTAAGTACACCCCATGGATGTTGTTGAGTTTTTTTTAGCATATTTGAAGAAGCCTTCAAACAAGGTGATATACCTGAACAAATAACAGAAAACCGACACATGGCATATATTGATAACCTAAATCACAAAAGAGAAGATTTGTCATGTGAAATAAGAATACACCACACATTTACTACCTCTACAAATCTATAGTATTACAATCCGAAGTTGCAATGGGAGGAACCCCTGTATTTAATGTACAGCGCTGCGTAATATGTTGGCGCTATATAAATCCTGTTTATTAATAATAATAATAATAATAATAATATTAATAATAATAATAATAATAATAGGGAGCATGCAGGTTGAACCTGTATTGTTTAAACCTCAGATATCAAGGTTGTTTTCTGATGTGTGTTGTCTTCATTCAAGAATGAATTCCATCACAAAGCAAGTTGTGGATACCATGAGTGAAGCAAGAGATCTATAAAGATTGACCAAATCTTTTAAATCAATCACACCACTGGAAGGTCAGTCCATGGACAGAAATATATTTTGCAACTGCAGGAATGTTACCCAATCAATGTCAGAGATAGCAGAGCAGGTTGTAGAACACCTAGCAAATGCAGCGCTATACATTATGAGTCCAAGTGTGTACTAATAAATCTAGTGATATTTTTGTTGAATAAATGATTGAAAAGCAATATTTCCTTTTGTTTTATATTTAAATGCATCACTTGATCTGTAATCTGTTCATCTTTAAGGCAATACAGGAAAATCTGTGCATTTGCTGCCGAAACAGAGGTACATAATATTTTTTTTGCCCGGTTCCAAAGGTAAATGTCCATGTATGAATGATTATAGGCTATATTAAGGGGTGTAAAGGGATGAAAGCTAAAGTGGTTAAGTTGTGTTTTAGCCACATCAAAATTAAAAAGAGTTTGACCATATGATCAGAAAAATGACACAGGAACAATGAACATAGGTAAGTATGAGTGAAAAGACATGTTTATTCTGAAGTGATATTAGCATCCCAATAAACTAATAATCTGTCCAAGGCCTTTGATTAGACTGCATCACAAAAAAAATAAATAATGTCTGCTACTTGGTCTAATCCATGTATCCTATACTAAATCACGGGCGCCAAATCTGAAGTCCAATTCTGCCTAGAATGTTAGGAATGTTAAATTAATTACGCGTATAGACCCAATTAGCTACATTCTCTCATTCCGCAGTTACTATGTAATCTCTATACATAACTAACTTTTGACTCATAGTTCCATGACAATACCCAAACTTAGTTTTATGTTGCAACAACATATAAAATTAAACATATTTCAACGCACAAGTACACTTCAGAAGTGTTTCAGGCACTTGCTTTTGCGGCTCTCCCGTCTCCCGTTGCAAATACCAGCAGTAGTCGCCCATCATGTTGGGGTTGCACCGACCTTGATATCTTGTTTCCATAACAGAAATGTCCTGGAGGAACCTCTCTCCTTGTTCATTACTCTCATCACCCAAATTTTGTGGTAAGAAGTCCAGATTGGAATGTAAGAAATGAATTTTAAGTGACATTCGGCAGCCAAGTTGATGGTATGCTGTTTAGCATGTTGTTCACGAGTTGAGCATGGTTTTCAGCTCGCTGGTTGCCCAGAAAGTTTTGTGCAACTAGCACTAATGAATCTCAAGCAGCAAGTTCAAGTGGGTTGAGTTTGTCTCTGAATTTGGCATCACACATCAAATAGCGGATTTGGAGACCAACAAAAATGCCTGCTTTCAGTTTAGCATCTGTTATAACTTTTCCAAACTTGTCCTTCAGATACTGAAAACCCATACTATCACAATCCATTGCAATGACAATATTTTTCATTAATCCAAGTTTAATATGAAGTGGCAAAAGGTAAACTTTCTGTGGATCAGTTGAGTGATTTATGCTTCACGTTTTACTGGCCAACAGTGTGTTCAGGTCTGGGTGGCCATGACATGGTTGCTGTCATCACGACTGTTTCACAGGCACAGAAAGCACATATATTTTGTATATCCCAATTGCAGGCCAAGGAGTGCCACCACCTTCAGGTCACTACAAACGTTCCACTGGTTCTGAATAGTTATTCAATTTCAAAATGACATCCATGCATTCGTCTGTCTCTTTCATTAACTCGGCATGAGCAAGAGGAACAGAAGGTTTGTTACCTTTATCTATTTATTTATTTCCACTCCTTTATTCTGGAGGCTAACAGTTCAGACTTCAAATTGGGTTTCATAACATTCATACCAACATCGATATCACCCTCCTGTTCCTCATCCGACATGTCGCGGTCAGTAACAACAGATGTAGGAGGGACTGGCACTGGATTCTCTGCATCATGTGGCACTGGCTTCAGAGCAGATACACAATAAGGATAGACGATTTTTGACTTTGAAAACCCAGCATATTTACTCATACAGAAGTAGCAGTCTGAGTGATGGTCATTTTGCTCACGACAAACCATAGGCACAGCAAAAGGCATTTTATTCCTTTTCCCATTCATCCATTGTGTTAGGCCATCATAACACACCTGACAGCAGATATGAGGTGCCCAGCTTTTATCCTGATCTCCAATTTCACATCCAAAGTAATTCTTGTAGCAAGCCTCACCCTCTTGGTTCGGTTCTTGCATTGATCACTTGGGGTATATTTGCCACAAATGTAGCAAAAATTGTCTGGTCTATCAAAACAGCTGCCCCTACTCATTCTTAGCTCAAAACAGACTCACTATGGCCTAGCTGTACTATCCAAAAAAATGGCTGCGCACTAGAGACAAGCCCTTGGTCCATCTCGGCCTATATACCTATTTCTGACGTCAGCTCACTGACTTGCCCAGCCGCTGCTGGAACATGCATGCCACCAGAGGATGTGATTCAGCAGAGGCAGCAGCAGGCATAGTGGTAACTGCAACTGTTATAATGTTCCCATGTAAAAGTATTTTATGTAAAACTCAATTACCGACCATTTGAACCATACAAGGAGTTACTATAGATAAAATTTGCTTTTCTAGTTTAGTTTGTAAAGCACAACGTTAGATGATGGCAATATACAGTAGATAAAAAAATATACATATTGCCTGCGTAGTACATACGTTTTAGTGGTCTGTCCAGTTATTTCACAGGAACCAATGCATGATGCTACCTTCATGGTGCTGTGAAAGATTGTGATCATAGTGGGAACCAAGAAATATGAATAACAGTGTATGGAAGCTCCCATGCTCTCTAAATGGTGGGTAAAACGGGTATACATTGCAGTGTTTCCCTCCAGCACCTTTTAGCCAGGTGCGCCATCTGGCACTTTTTGGTAATCACTCTGCTGTTTGTTATTTGGTTACTAAAAAGTTGGGTCACATTACAGGGGCCCTCACCTGCCTACAGCCTCTAACAGTTTTAAAAAATTCTAGGAAGAATACTGCATTGGTTATTATTTGCAGTGCCTGGAGAAGTCTCAGTGCACAAAGAACACATGACCGCCCAAAAATATGTAAAATGTTTGCCTAAAACAAAATGAATATAAAAAAAAAAACCTTCAGCTCTGTTGTAAGTTCCGATACTCTTAGAGAGAGATCTGGTTGAAAGTTCAGTGCAAGTTAGTTCCATCATGGTCCCTTATAGATGCTTTCATCTCTGCTCAGAGAAGTGATGTGGGGTAAAGGCATAACTGTGGGTCTTCTCTTCTGGTTTAGTGCAATAGGACATGTCTTTTTGTTTTTATACAGAAACCAGTCCTTTTTTGATAGGTATATGGAGCTACTAAATGACTATGACTAAATTCACTGATATGACGGTAAATTAAAATGTTGAATATGTAATAACATGAAATTGATCTTACCACCTCTACTGTGTTCACTGCTAACCCAGACTACAGTACAGCCTTGTAGATAAGAAAACTCTCCCAGTTTTCTCCAATGATGCTCTCACAACCATCAATTCATTAATATTAAAAGACTTAGTCCTTATAGATAATCAGGATACAAGTTCTAATTCTTGAAATAAGCATGCAGGGGCTGGTCTTTGCTAATGGACACATGGAAAGTCTAGGTAATGTTCACATTTTAGCATATAATCAACACTGGCCTTCCAATAAAAGACATGCAGATACTTTGGCCACGACCATGAAAGAGGGACACACAAAGATTGACAGAGAACAAAATAAAAGACACAATTAGGTAAATTAAAATGAAAACATTGCTACCTTGTGGATGAATTACACCTGCAGTAAACCATTATATCTATACATTGACCCATGGAACCCTGATTATGAAACACTGCTTAATAGGATACAAATTAGAGCTTTGATTATACCAGTCCGTAACCCCTAATTTTTTATTTGTAATCTGGATCTGCTAGTGTGCTTCAAAAAGATCAATTTCTGCAGTAACTTCACATTTTAAGCAGATGTAAGCAAGATGATATAAAGTGCACTTGATAAGAATATGAATATAAATGCAAAGTTATCTCAACGACTGAAAGCTGCCTAGACCCTGAAACAGGAAAGCAATCTGAAATCATATGAATTCCCTCAGCATGGTTCAAAATTAGTATAGGGTTCTTCTCCTGAAATTCTGTTATTGGATTACAATAAGTACGTGTACTGTTACTATGGACAAACAACTCTAACTGATATACCTTCAATTTAACATTGACTGTATCAAGAAGTACAAGTTACTTGAAGATACTATAATATTATTTTGGGGTACTTGGGCACTACCTGTAAAATTAGTAAGCAATTGGCCTGAATTTGCTGGTCTACCCATCTCTGCACAAATTACAGTCATTTAATATCTACATATTTTGTAGATTATTTTCTTAAATTCCAATTTCAATTTCCTTGCTGGTCTTGTAGGCATATAGTCAAAATTTTCTGAGGGTTGTAGAGAGTTCTTACAAAAGGAGAACACAAAATTCTAGGTATTTAATTTCTAGGAAATTTAAAAAAGACAGGTTTCACTGGATGATCCATAGGGAATTTTATTATTGGTGCCTATTGTGGAACACCTGATTCTAATTTCATGAATTCTGAATTGCACATAACATATCTGCTTTGTAAAACATTTTGATGAATAATTTAGATTATATTATAGATAATTTAGATGTGCTATTTTTCAAGTATATCACCTTATCTGTTGGAAGTTCTAAAGATCTAAAGTGTTTAAACACACTAAAAAACAATTCCCATGAGGTGTACTTACTGTTTTACATCTGTATTGTAGCATGGCCTAATGTTTTTTTTAATATTTGTAGACAAATTTATTATTTCCAGAAAACATCCAAGGTGGAGCTTATACTTCTCAATACATTTTCCCCAATATATATATATATATATATATATATTTTCTGCAAAATAACAGTGTAATAATATGCATATGCAAAAAAACAAGCCAACAAAGTGAGATTTCCTTTAATTATTTCCCTACCTCATATGTTGATACTACTTGAGTCATAATATACATTATTCTCCAGAATTCTTAACAATCAAAGATCTGGACAAGGAACCCAAAAAAACAAAACGAAAAAAACAAAAGAAAAAAAAAATCGAAAAACAAAAAAATATTGATGTAAAATGTTCAGATTTAATTACTAAATTAATAAAGTTAAACAGTTTTCCATGAAAAAAGGCAAAGAAATGATAATAGGTAATTAGTTTAAGACTTAAACTTGATAACATGATGAAAAAACCAAAAAGAAAGGACGTTTGTTAACAGAAGTTATCTAAAAATGGTTGAAAGAAACACTGGTTTTGTGCATTCCCCATGAAATGTATAGTGCATAGTAATTCCATTGGAGAACTCCTAAAGACAAGTAGAAATATGTTTCAGTATCAGCATTCAAAAGACGCATTTTACATTGGTAAATACATAGAAAAAGATGAAGTATATGCTTACATACTCCAGGTGACCTAGTTTACACAGGCTGTGTATTCCACATTAAAAGTATAGATAGGTTACATGTTTATCAAAAAGAAAACAAAAAAAATCTAGTAGGTAGCAGTTGTGAGTTGATGAGTCTTCTATAAGTCACATTCAGCTTTTCAGTCCAATGTATGCAGAAACTGATCCATACATCTTATTGAAAACATAGTACATGGATAAGCAAGATTTGAGGAGAGAAAAAACAAAGACAAGTGCTTCTGTGATGGATATCGGTCTTCAATATCTTTAAAGGAGTTTGGCCATTATTTATTATATGGCAGATTTTTAGGTCTGTGTGAATCCTTATAGCATGTCATCTAAATGTCAGCTTATTTAATATACATATTGTAGTTAACATGGTGTTGTCAATCAAGAAAAGTGCAATCAAAATTTTCAGTGATAAAAAGCTAATCAACTAATTATTTAATTTCATTTATGAAATGAATATTATGAATTTGTAGGTTGTATGCTGAAATCCAGATGTAAACTGGAATAAACACCATTTTCTGTCAAGGTGTATGACATTGTATACAGTCTTCCTTATTCAAGGACCTCTGACTGGTCACTTTTCCAGACTCCTGGAGAGGTGCACCGGCATATAAATTAGTGGTACATTGACAGATATGCCCTAATAATGCTACCTGTTCTTCTTTAAGGAGATCTGGAAAACATGAACTATTAGCTCAGAGGACTGCTTTGGAATACAGTGACTTATAGGAACATGTACCAAAAGCAAAACAAAGAGCAAAAAACATCATCTACATTTTAAGGAGGGCACTTTTGTAAATACTTGTAGAATGAAATGAACGTTGGTTAAAATTGCATGGATCCTGCTTTAAAAAAATGGAAAACTCTAAATATTGGGAATTGGCACAGAGTTAATATTTACAGCAAACAGAGGTTTTGCAGTGTACATAACATCAATACAATCCATCATCAAAGTCTTTGCTTGAGAATTTGTTTTCCTTTGTCCTTTGTTTTCTTGTTTTTCAAAGAGGAAATTTAGATTATTATAATAAGTGGCCATGAATAAGGTTCCTTGAAGTCCAGAGCTTTACACTTGTGTGCAACCCCACACTGGAAGATACAGCTCCTTAAAGAAGGCAGTCATTTTACTGGAAGCAAATTCTATGACTTGAACCTGGCAATGGCTTGGTACAAGCATAACTTTACAGGTTGTCTCCAGGTTGATACTGGGGTTCAGTGGCAGTGAAGTAGTCTTCCAGGAAACCTTGAAGGTACTCAAAAGTGGGGCGCTCCTCTGGGTCTTTTTTCCAGCAGTTAAGCATAAGCTCATGCAGGGAATTTGGACAGTCTTGAGGACATGGCATCCTATAGCCACGTTCTACTTGTTCCAACACCTCACGGTTATTCATACCTAAAGATCAAATGAGCAGATATTAAAATGTGTACAATACGCAACCAGCATTGCATGTACTTTTTCCTTCTGATAAACAGCAATTCTTTCTGTTATACATTTCTATCTTTTGAGCTTTAAGATCTAATTGTAAGTAAAATACATTTGTATTATCATTATATATTTTTCCCAAAAATATAATTTTCCCATACATTTGTTCATGTGTTCTACCTCTGCACTGTGCACATCCTGAGGACTCTTTGAATGAGATTTCCATAGATGACTATGAATTCCAGCGGCAGCTAGCTTCACATTTTAACTTTGGCAGAATGTTGTAGTCTTTGCGAATGTGCAGGAAGGGGTGACTATATTGAAGCTAAATGGGGTAAATGTTCCCCTAGAAGAGGAAATGTCTGTAGATACACCTTACTGATATGATTACAACGGACAGATACAAAAGATTAAACTTTTTGACATGTACAATAACTTTCTTCCAGTTACTCCAGTTTTCTCCTACATCCAAAAAACATGCAGTTAGGTTAATTGTCTTACCGTCAAAAAATTGGCCTTACACTGTGTTAATGAGATATAACTACGACAGGGACATTAAATTGTGAGCCCCTTTGAGGAATCGTGACATGACTATGGGCTATGTAAAGTGCTGCGTTAAATGTTGGTAGTATATAAATACTGGTTACTATTAATATTAATATTTAATTTAAGTGTTTGGTTTTAGGAGTATACATAACAACTTAAAGTAGACATGGTAAACCTGTTTACAAATGGATGAATTATTTTCATGATATTAAAACACATTAGCATAGTACTGGAAGTAATTGTATACTCCATAGGGGGTACTTTAAGTCAACTAAAATACTTCTTGTGGTAATAATTGATAATCTCTTGCTTCCAAAATAAAGCTCATTCATTGCTTTTTTACTGGGAATTTACAATGATAAATTCTGGGTTCCTAAACCCTGGAAGTTTAACAGTTAAAATATGTTATTGACTGCATGATAAATATTACTGAGACCTGTCAATTCAACCCTACATTTGGCCAGAAGCAGCTCAGATTTTAGTAGGACAAATATAATTTTACTTGAGGCTGGCAAAATGTAATTTATGGATTTTCCCAGGCTGCCAGTAGTCTGCTTTGTGCCCTCAGAGACTCTAACAACAGCTTATGCCAGGCTATTTTTAGAGCTATGCACAGAAAGAAAAGACTGAAAATGATGGAATAATATTTGATGGACCAGAAAAGATGTGAACTCTTAAACCAAAAACAGTGATGCCTCTAGCTTACAGGAAGCCACATTAAATTGTGATTGTAGGAGAGAGTATAGAGGGTTAATAGGCAAAGAACAGCGCCTTGTTGATTGTATGTTGTAGTGATGTGATGCCTAACTAGGTATCCGCAATTCACAGGAGACCTTCCCAGAATGCCATTTCACCTAAGGCATGCACAGGAGCAAAATGTTTTCTTTAATTATTATCAGTTTTTCCTTTCTCAAAAGCATCTGCTTAGACAATGAAGAGAATACGATAAACTGCAACTCTGCACCATTATAACTACTGTTCTCTTCTGAATAGCCATTGTTTTTTATCCATAAATGTTGTTCTGTGCATGGTTGGCATTCTTAGTGCTGCTGTAATTCTTCAAAGCAGATAGGAAACCTGAATATTATTTAGTTTTCTAAAGCATTGTGTATCATTAACTATTTCCAAAAAAAAAAAATACTGCATGCCAGTGTTGCCTTATTCCTGCAACCTTTAATAGCCACTTACTATTCATTCGCACTACAGTGATGGCTGCCTAACATTTCTTCCTGATCATTACAACAGTGGACAAGACTTGCACAAGGCGTGTAAAACTTTGAGGTTCCATTAGAATCCCATGTGATAGGGTGAAAACATAGGACAACAAGTACCCTAATGGGGGGATTACCAGATTTTTTTTTCAATGCAATTAATAAATTAAACATGTTACAGTGAATATGACATTTTAGCGATTTCCCTTGAATTTTCATTTGTGGAAAGTTAAACACTTTAAATATGGCACACTCACCTGGATAAGGGACTCTTCCTTTTGTTACCAGTTCTGTCAATAGAATGCCGAAAGACCACACATCTGATTTAATAGTGAACCTTCCATACAAGGCTGCCTCTGGAGCTGTCCATTTTATAGGGAACTTTGCACCTGTTGAAAATGTTAATGCAAATAAAGTGTCATATTTTTTATGGTACTGAAGGAATACAATATATAAGTAAATCATTGTATCTAACATTTTAAATTAATGGGATGATTCTGTAAAACATAAAAAAAAGTTGCCCAAAACCACCATTCAAATAGTCCTATTGGCAATGAAGGATGGAATTTAATTTCCTACTCCTAATAACATAAAAATCAATATATTATGTATTAGTCACAATTGCTGACGTATAATGAGAAAAAAATGATCAACTGAAATAATCAAAAATAAAAAAAAATTGGACTGGAAAAAAACCACAACAATAACAGGGATTGTGACTGTGTATCTTAAACTAGCAACTTTATTCTTTCCTTTTAAATAGTTTATAGTTGATTTTATTTTTCCAATTTAATAGTATATTTAATGATGTTATAGAAGCCTAACCATCATAGCATAGAGCAAAATTGAGCAGCACAGTACTAACAGGAAATCATCTTTTACTGGCCTAATTATACTAAGGACCTGTCATTTTTTAATGGGTTACAGCACATCACTCCTAAGTCTACTTTGTTATTTGACTAATTTAGACAGCCTTAACACTCACCTTGATGCATTTGTCTAGGATGGTTTACGTCGGGGTTGAGGAATGACTTAAGTGATCGTGGTTCATCTAAGGAGTCTGTGTATAGTATATGTGGCATACTAGCTCCATACCCATTGTCTGCACGTTGTGGATATGGATGCTGCAGCTGGGGAACATCACTGGGATATGGACTTAACCCTCTTTCAGCCCCTCTAAAACTGAGGTCTGAGTTGTGTCCATGGTGTGGGAGGCGCATATCCTGATACATGGACTCATCATCCTCCTCTGGTATACTCCTGTTCATCATTCTGTGCAAAAATAAAATAGGAAGAGAATTGTGTACTTGTTTTAAAACAGTTTTGATCAAGCACATGAGCATAATTACTCTTGTTGGAAGTGGCTTAGCATGGAATCATAAACAGGTAAGTTGTGGTTTTGTCTGTGTGGAAACTCCTTTTGGAACTGTATGTGCCTAAGAGGCAAGCTTACTGATCAGCATATTGAGGGGAGCCATTCTCCGTAAATGTAGCAGAATTTATTATGTATGTTTTGGACTAACCATATTTTAACAGCTTGCAGTACAGTACAGTACCCTATATAAATAGGTGCACATAATGGCTGTATGTAACAATGCCTAACATTCTCTTGACCGGTAGTAAGTGACTCTGTTTAAGTTCAAGCCACCAGGGAGTTTAGTTAATGCTGTTAGAAGACTGGGGGTTTTGAACCTAGTGTCACCTTGTTTGTATGCTGCCATGTTGCTATCAGGAAACAAAAATTACAGTATTACATTTACCATTTTCCTAACTGCCCCATTTCAGCAAATTAATGAAAAATACCTTGCCCACACAGGGTATTATTTAATATTTAACGCACACAAAGGAAACAGTGAACAGAACTTTTCTGACCAAAACGAACAGTAGTTAAGGTTGCCAGTTTATTGCAGTAGTGAGACATACCTGATTTAATAAAGTTCTCCAAGACAAGTGAAAATAGAACCTGTGTGATCCAGTCCAGGATTATATATGCCTCTAATAGCAAATGTTTTTAAGAAATTCATTACAGGCCTGAACTGAAAACAAAAAATACAAGTTCAAAGCTTATAAACCCCTGAAAGTTTTGATGTGGAGAAACATATGTTTCTAATTGATGTAAAGAACCCAATCCATTGGCAGAACCACTTGAAGAATGAAGACTTCAAGGATCTCGCTATTTGACTTGCTGAGTGGTTTCATATCTATTACCGATCTCAACACCATCTGTTTTCTTTGAAATGAAAGGGAAAGAGGCACTGCCCATGAAGCATTGTTCCTAAGGTACAGAGATAAACACCCCTTCTTGTATCCTGAAAGGTCTGTCTTGGGGAATGAATTCTTACTTACCCGCTGGTAGTTCTGGCAACAGCATAATCCAGTTTATTACTAAAAAGGTTCTCGCAGGGAACTCCGCACCAACCTTGCTTGAAGTTGGCGTCTGCCCTCATGGCTTAAGTCTAAGTTTTCTCTGCCTGTAACTGCTAAAAGCATAATTCTGGCCACATATCTGACTATGTCAATGAATGTTTCCACTAGGCAACCCAATGACCATCCTCAGGTGTTTAATTTCAGTCATTATCTCAGGTTTACTGAGATCAGAGGAAACTGCTGACATCTGACCATACTTCAAAAGCTTCAAAAACTTATCAGTACAGTGACAGGTTTACAAGCTGTATATATGCTGTTAGGATGATTTGTTTATTATCAAGGTCTATACTCCTTATATGAAACCGTCCTAGTAAAGGGAGGCCTATGGCTGGCGGAGACAGACCAATTCCAATCTGTTAGGGCTGAAGTGGTCAGAAAATGTGTTAGCTTGCTGAATTGGAAAAAAACATAAAAAGGTTGGTATGGTGTGCCACCAACTATCTCTGACTAGGCTGGTCTTTGTTTGGGAATAGCTCCAGGCAATATATGCTGCACATATTTTGTTCCTTCTTGTGTATACCTATCTATGTATTGTGTTTAAATGACCTCTTATAGTGTGCATTGGAAGTTAGTATGATAGGATTAAAAGCATCAATGCAATTGTGAGACAGGAACATATATGTGCTAGAACCTAAATGGCAAGATCACTAGGTAAGAGACACTATTGCAGAATATAACCCGGAGAAGGGAAGACATTTCTGTATATAGTAAACTGATGACTTCATAGGCTTTTTGGAAAAAACAATTCTTATATTACTGTATATTGTGATGTTAGGAATTAAATACTGCAGATTCCATACAGTAACTGTGCAATTACTAAGAAGTACTTTTAGGAGCTGTTATTCCTTTATCTCATTTATGTAAACACCTTCACAAACCACTTTCACTATTGTACGCACACATGTTGTACACAAAAACTAGACGTATGGACCACCTTGAATTTATCTGGTTAGGTCCTGAGAGTGGGAAGTGATTACCTATTTGTATGATGATTATTCAACAATGAAAATGAGCTAAAATTTCATATCCCATGGATATCCCACATGCACAATATAGTATGAGAATGCATATAAAGTCTACTAACTTTTTTATATCACATACTGCTCATAGGGAAACCTCCCGTGCTCACCAGTGAGCTTTGTCTGGCTGATATCTTTCACTCCATAATAATGTATTCTGGGGCAGAGGTATTCCACGGGAGCCTACCAGAGGTTAAAGACAATGTAGAGTAAAATTTTCTGTTTTTTCTTGCCATTACTGACAATCTACAGTCCATTAGCTTTATATTTCTTGTTCCACTTATCTCCAATCAGTGTGTATAAAATGAGCAATGTATCACTGGTGTAAACAAATTTGCTCATACGAAGTGACGGGACAAGGACCTTTAGCACCCAAGGAAAAAAAGACAACATTTTGCTACTCCTCCTGAGCTGTGAACTACTTCTCCTACATAGTTTTTGGGTCATGTCTTTTCTGCATTCCCTGCTGCTGTAGTGCCATCTTTTCTGTTTACCCCTCCGCCCTTCTAATAAGGGCCATTTGCATTATTTTATGTAATCTCATGCCTTTGAGAATAAAGTTCTTACCTTTGATACACTGATGCAGTGTTCATTTACTATTTGATAGATGGTAAAAATGACATTCAGAACTCAGATCTGCAAGTTGGAGAATTTAGGGAACATTGTCCCCATTGTCCGAGAGTCAGAGATTAGAGTTGTGAAGCTTATATTTACCAGCCAGCCCACATCCCATGAACGTAGCATAAATATAGAATGTTTCCTGTGTACCTTTCAGTTTGAGACCAGAACTGGAAACAATACTTGAATTGGACATGCACTTTCACAAAAAACTATTTACTAGAAATATGTTTAATTTAAATTACTAACCTGGCTAAGAATAATCTTTGAATTTAGAAAATGTTGCAATGTCTGCTGAATCTGCGTATCTCAGGGTTTGGAGGTGAATGTACAACCAGGAAGAGGAAATGGTTTTCAATATTGTGCACATTTTATGCAAATTCTCTCCTCCCTATGAGGTAATAAGTAGCTAGAATTACAGCCTGAAAAGCCAGATGAACAAGTATATGGCGAATTACTGGCACAGGCGTACTACACAATCAAATCGAAACACAAAACACATAAAAAGTATATTTACACTCTCTCGTATGCACAGAAAAAAAATAACAAAAACTTTGATCGCTGGAATGAGCCAAATTCTCTTGTATTTGTTTCAGTTCTCCCTCCCAGAGAGTTCAGCTCTGGGTTAAAGAGATGGGTAAAGAGTCCATTTAGGTAACACTCTGTATCAGACAAACAACATCAACAAATATCATATCATAAATATCATACTTGTAACTAAACAACATAAAAGACCGCATCTTACAAAGAGGGAGAGGTCCAGGTAGCGTTTATATTCTTGGGAATCTTGAAACAGCACCCATGCACTCCAGGTTGCAAAAAACTTCTCATTAGAGAAGCTGGACAGTAAATCCTCCATCAGCATGATTTTGTTCATCCTACGCAACCACATGTAGGTGGGTTGGTGGATTTCCACAATGGGGGAATGCAGGAGTGGGCATCTGTGACTAGAATGGAGTTGCAGTATCTTTTAAGGGGTAGTGAATTATGATGAAACAAAAAGAATGCTGGGTCAAATTGAATAGTGAAGATAGTGAACTGTTGTATTATACAACGTATGGGTTCCCAGAAACTCTAAAGCAGTGGGCAAGACCTTAAAATGTGGAGCAAGATACCCTGTTCAGCACCGCATCTCCCAACACTAAAGAAGATGCACTTAAAATTAAAAGCTGCAGCACATATTTGTTCTAATTGGAAGTATTAGTTCTACTTTTTCATTTGCCATTTGATAGATGGTGACTTCAGTTTTTACTTTTATAAAAATATAATAAATAAAATTCTAATAACAGTCAGCGATATTTTCACATTATCATCACTATTTCAAACCAGGGTCCCCAAATGGAACTTGCATGTTAGGGACCCCCTGGGGGCCACAAAATGTCAAGTTACCCCTTTTTCATGCCATGGGACCCTGCCTAGGGGGAGAAGCTCAATACCGCTCATTTGCCGCCCCAAGTCAAATCTGTAGACGCTGCGGTGCCAGGGACTGAGCGGCTGGTGGGGTGCCTGTTACACACAGCAGACCACTTACTTTCTGTGACCCTCAATTTATCTGGAACAGAGGGATGTTAGCAACTGGAATTGTGGGAGCCAGTTGGAAATACCTTTTGTCCCCCCCACCCGCAATAAAAATGTTACCCATCATTTCACGCTACCCTCTCACACATAGCTATCCCCATACTCTCTATGAACCTAAGAAAAGGGAAATGTGACTGCAAGTGGGGGACTCTTTTGGATAACTCCCCCTAAAATTTCATCACTACGGCGCCATCACAAGATAAGAAAAACCATACCTGTCATACCATGCTACCCAGTAACACATATCTGGCCTTTTACCTTCTGTGAACCCTAATTTCTCAGGAATGGGGAGATGTAGGGAACTGAAGATGTGGCAGTAAGAACATGTTCCCCTTGGCTATCTGTCACGTGAAATCCATTTCTCTGGAAGTATCCAGTGCAGAGTTATTGGGGTACAAAGGTTAGCACCCCCTGTAACTGACAGGGCGCATTGTATGGTGTAGTTTCTGCTCTTTGGTACAGGAATAGTGAGCGGGGAGCAATATATGACCGGCCAGCATTTTAATAATAAAATGTTGCATTAATAAAATAAGCATCAAATGGTGAGTGCAAAAATTCTCGATTTGTCATCCCTTTTATTTGGTGCATGTGTGTTATGGTAACTAGAAACATTTCAATTTAATCTAATTCCTTTTAAATTAAAACTATTCTACTTTAAACATATATCTTTAATGTTTGTTTGCATTGTGGTCTGCGGGTTTTATCTCAATGTCAACAGCAGCCCCCAGATGAAAAAAATTGGGCACTATTGGTGTAGAGTATTTGAGGAAGGAGAAAAGAGATTGGCAATGCATTGGGTTTTTCTCTAACTGAGTGATATTCATCAAGTGGACAGCATTTCTGGACTATATTAATTCATCATTCATTCTTATATTGTCTGGGCATAAAGTTGCTGGTATGCAACAAGTAGCAGGTAGGTTTAAAAGGCAATGAGCAATCAGTACATTTTTGTGGGATTTCCCTAACTTTTCACCAAAAACTTTGGAAGGCAGGACAGCTCCATAAAAGCAAAGTAACACTGTTTTATCTGCACTAAGCATATCACCAGCAGGTTCTGGATCTGGGTGAAAAATATTTAATGTTTTGTCTTTGTTCTGACATCAAGGTCAATTGAAGTAGCTTTCCAGGCACAGAGACAGTGTGGTATACAGTTGTCAAGTGGTACTTTTAGGATACAATATAGAAGGAAAAGGGAAAAGGGAGTGACAACGCATTTTAGTGGATTTTTGTGTTTAAAAGCAATAAAAGAACAGATGCATTGATTCTCTTTTACAAGAATCCTCTCATGGTTGTCTGTTACACAGAGTGCGTGATACCTCTGTAATACATACAGTGCCTTATACTGCTCTAATATATACAATGCTTTAATGGCCTAATGTTATATAATATGCCTCGTACCAAGTAAAGGCCGTTCTTCATGCCTTTGCGTCATGGATTGTTTTACAAAGAAGTGGTCTGGGAACAGATCCTTTAGACCCAGAATACCTCATTTTACTTGTGGTCAGATTTAAAAAGCAGGTATGGCTACCACAATTACCAATTCTCAAACAAACACCACCGATCTCCATTGTGGTAAATGGCATTCTCCATTATCAATGTAGCAAGCACTATTTGGTTATTTGTGAAATTACAATTATGGTGATCACACCTTTATAAATGGGGCAGCAGTAGTATTACTGTTGGTAAATCATGGTGATTGCCAGTTCATTGAAAAACTTTATAAATTAACCCCCCCAAACTTCATGATCTTCCTCAATGCATAAAAATAAATGTCATTTAATGATTAACATAATGCATTGGTGGTCATAGAGTGCCATCTAGTGGCAGATATGGGTTTCTGTAAGCCATCACAGTGCACACCTTTAAACATAATAAATGAGAAGCAATGAGAAGCAATATGCTTTGCAAAGAAAATGTATAACATAACCAATTATAAAAATAGGGAAAACAAATGTGCATCTATCAAGTGACTGCACACACCTCTTATGAGGGCAGTGACATAATGAAGAATTCAGGCATCCATTCACTACACATTGGTAACATCTCTGAGAATGTAGGTCATCCAAAACCTTGATAACTTTCCATGTACTCTTTCCCAAGCAAAGAAAATATATATTAATGTACCCTTACATGTCAATATCTTGTTTTTTATATACTGTATAATATTTCTTAAGATTTTTTATGCCTTTTTCTACCTTCAATAGGACATTTTTTATTTTCTACCTTTATTAGGACAGATGTTACAGAAAGATACATCACTGGTTTATTGTGCTGTTAGTGTTCAGTGGAAATACCTATTCTAGTCTATGTCTATCAGACCATACTGTCATGTAATAAGTAAGTACACCCCATGGATGTTGTTGAGTTTTTTTTAGCATATTTGAAGAAGCCTTCAAACAAGGTGATATACCTGAACAAATAACAGAAAACCGACACATGGCATATATTGATAACCTAAATCACAAAAGAGAAGATTTGTCATGTGAAATAAGAATACACCACACATTTACTACCTCTACAAATCTATAGTATTACAATCCGAAGTTGCAATGGGAGGAACCCCTGTATTTAATGTACAGCGCTGCGTAATATGTTGGCGCTATATAAATCCTGTTTATTAATAATAATAATAATAATAATAATATTAATAATAATAATAATAATAATAGGGAGCATGCAGGTTGAACCTGTATTGTTTAAACCTCAGATATCAAGGTTGTTTTCTGATGTGTGTTGTCTTCATTCAAGAATGAATTCCATCACAAAGCAAGTTGTGGATACCATGAGTGAAGCAAGAGATCTATAAAGATTGACCAAATCTTTTAAATCAATCACACCACTGGAAGGTCAGTCCATGGACAGAAATATATTTTGCAACTGCAGGAATGTTACCCAATCAATGTCAGAGATAGCAGAGCAGGTTGTAGAACACCTAGCAAATGCAGCGCTATACATTATGAGTCCAAGTGTGTACTAATAAATCTAGTGATATTTTTGTTGAATAAATGATTGAAAAGCAATATTTCCTTTTGTTTTATATTTAAATGCATCACTTGATCTGTAATCTGTTCATCTTTAAGGCAATACAGGAAAATCTGTGCATTTGCTGCCGAAACAGAGGTACATAATATTTTTTTTGCCCGGTTCCAAAGGTAAATGTCCATGTATGAATGATTATAGGCTATATTAAGGGGTGTAAAGGGATGAAAGCTAAAGTGGTTAAGTTGTGTTTTAGCCACATCAAAATTAAAAAGAGTTTGACCATATGATCAGAAAAATGACACAGGAACAATAAACATAGGTAAGTATGAGTGAAAAGACATGTTTATTCTGAAGTGATATTAGCATCCCAATAAACTAATAATCTGTCCAAGGCCTTTGATTAGACTGCATCACAAAAAAAATAAATAATGTCTGCTACTTGGTCTAATCCATGTATCCTATACTAAATCACGGGCGCCAAATCTGAAGTCCAATTCTGCCTAGAATGTTAGGAATGTTAAATTAATTACGCGTATAGACCCAATTAGCTACATTCTCTCATTCCGCAGTTACTATGTAATCTCTATACATAACTAACTTTTGACTCATAGTTCCATGACAATACCCAAACTTAGTTTTATGTTGCAACAACATATAAAATTAAACATATTTCAACGCACAAGTACACTTCAGAAGTGTTTCAGGCACTTGCTTTTGCGGCTCTCCCGTCTCCCGTTGCAAATACCAGCAGTAGTCGCCCATCATGTTGGGGTTGCACCGACCTTGATATCTTGTTTCCATAACAGAAATGTCCTGGAGGAACCTCTCTCCTTGTTCATTACTCTCATCACCCAAATTTTGTGGTAAGAAGTCCAGATTGGAATGTAAGAAATGAATTTTAAGTGACATTCGGCAGCCAAGTTGATGGTATGCTGTTTAGCATGTTGTTCACGAGTTGAGCATGGTTTTCAGCTCGCTGGTTGCCCAGAAAGTTTTGTGCAACTAGCACTAATGAATCTCAAGCAGCAAGTTCAAGTGGGTTGAGTTTGTCTCTGAATTTGGCATCACACATCAAATAGCGGATTTGGAGACCAACAAAAATGCCTGCTTTCAGTTTAGCATCTGTTATAACTTTTCCAAACTTGTCCTTCAGATACTGAAAACCCATACAATCACAATCCATTGCAATGACAATATTTTTCATTAATCCAAGTTTAATATGAAGTGGCAAAAGGTAAACTTTCTGTGGATCAGTTGAGTGATTTATGCTTCACGTTTTACTGGCCAACAGTGTGTTCAGGTCTGGGTGGCCATGACATGGTTGCTGTCATCACGACTGTTTCACAGGCACAGAAAGCACATATATTTTGTATATCCCAATTGCAGGCCAAGGAGTGCCACCACCTTCAGGTCACTACAAACGTTCCACTGGTTCTGAATAGTTATTCAATTTCAAAATGACATCCATGCATTCGTCTGTCTCTTTCATTAACTCGGCATGAGCAAGAGGAACAGAAGGTTTGTTACCTTTATCTATTTATTTATTTCCACTCCTTTATTCTGGAGGCTAACAGTTCAGACTTCAAATTGGGTTTCATAACATTCATACCAACATCGATATCACCCTCCTGTTCCTCATCCGACATGTCGCGGTCAGTAACAACAGATGTAGGAGGGACTGGCACTGGATTCTCTGCATCATGTGGCACTGGCTTCAGAGCAGATACACAATAAGGATAGACGATTTTTGACTTTGAAAACCCAGCATATTTACTCATACAGAAGTAGCAGTCTGAGTGATGGTCATTTTGCTCACGACAAACCATAGGCACAGCAAAAGGCATTTTATTCCTTTTCCCATTCATCCATTGTGTTAGGCCATCATAACACACCTGACAGCAGATATGAGGTGCCCAGCTTTTATCCTGATCTCCAATTTCACATCCAAAGTAATTCTTGTAGCAAGCCTCACCCTCTTGGTTCGGTTCTTGCATTGATCACTTGGGGTATATTTGCCACAAATGTAGCAAAAATTGTCTGGTCTATCAAAACAGCTGCACCTACTCATTCTTAGCTCAAAACAGACTCACTATGGCCTAGCTGTACTATCCAAAAAAATGGCTGCGCACTAGAGACAAGCCCTTGGTCCATCTCGGCCTATATACCTATTTCTGACGTCAGCTCACTGACTTGCCCAGCCGCTGCTGGAACATGCATGCCACCAGAGGATGTGATTCAGCAGAGGCAGCAGCAGGCATAGTGGTAACTGCAACTGTTATAATGTTCCCATGTAAAAGTATTTTATGTAAAACTCAATTACCGACCATTTGAACCATACAAGGAGTTACTATAGATAAAATTTGCTTTTCTAGTTTAGTTTGTAAAGCACAACGTTAGATGATGGCAATATACAGTAGATAAAAAAATATACATATTGCCTGCGTAGTACATACGTTTTAGTGGTCTGTCCAGTTATTTCACAGGAACCAATGCATGATGCTACCTTCATGGTGCTGTGAAAGATTGTGATCATAGTGGGAACCAAGAAATATGAATAACAGTGTATGGAAGCTCCCATGCTCTCTAAATGGTGGGTAAAACGGGTATACATTGCAGTGTTTCCCTCCAGCACCTTTTAGCCAGGTGCGCCATCTGGCACTTTTTGGTAATCACTCTGCTGTTTGTTATTTGGTTACTAAAAAGTTGGGTCACATTACAGGGGCCCTCACCTGCCTACAGCCTCTAACAGTTTTAAAAAATTCTAGGAAGAATACTGCATTGGTTATTATTTGCAGTGCCTGGAGAAGTCTCAGTGCACAAAGAACACATGACCGCCCAAAAATATGTAAAATGTTTGCCTAAAACAAAATGAATATAAAAAAAAAAACCTTCAGCTCTGTTGTAAGTTCCGATACTCTTAGAGAGAGATCTGGTTGAAAGTTCAGTGCAAGTTAGTTCCATCATGGTCCCTTATAGATGCTTTCATCTCTGCTCAGAGAAGTGATGTGGGGTAAAGGCATAACTGTGGGTCTTCTCTTCTGGTTTAGTGCAATAGGACATGTCTTTTTGTTTTTATACAGAAACCAGTCCTTTTTTGATAGGTATATGGAGCTACTAAATGACTATGACTAAATTCACTGATATGACGGTAAATTAAAATGTTGAATATGTAATAACATGAAATTGATCTTACCACCTCTACTGTGTTCACTGCTAACCCAGACTACAGTACAGCCTTGTAGATAAGAAAACTCTCCCAGTTTTCTCCAATGATGCTCTCACAACCATCAATTCATTAATATTAAAAGACTTAGTCCTTATAGATAATCAGGATACAAGTTCTAATTCTTGAAATAAGCATGCAGGGGCTGGTCTTTGCTAATGGACACATGAAAAGTCTAGGTAATGTTCACATTTTAGCATATAATCAACACTGGCCTTCCAATAAAAGACATGCAGATACTTTGGCCACGACCATGAAAGAGGGACACACAAAGATTGACAGAGAACAAAATAAAAGACACAATTAGGTAAATTAAAATGAAAACATTGCTACCTTGTGGATGAATTACACCTGCAGTAAACCATTATATCTATACATTGACCCATGGAACCCTGATTATGAAACACTGCTTAATAGGATACAAATTAGAGCTTTGATTATACCAGTCCGTAACCCCTAATTTTTTATTTGTAATCTGGATCTGCTAGTGTGCTTCAAAAAGATCAATTTCTGCAGTAACTTCACATTTTAAGCAGATGTAAGCAAGATGATATAAAGTGCACTTGATAAGAATATGAATATAAATGCAAAGTTATCTCAACGACTGAAAGCTGCCTAGACCCTGAAACAGGAAAGCAATCTGAAATCATATGAATTCCCTCAGCATGGTTCAAAATTAGTATAGGGTTCTTCTCCTGAAATTCTGTTATTGGATTACAATAAGTACGTGTACTGTTACTATGGACAAACAACTCTAACTGATATACCTTCAATTTAACATTGACTGTATCAAGAAGTACAAGTTACTTGAAGATACTATAATATTATTTTGGGGTACTTGGGCACTACCTGTAAAATTAGTAAGCAATTGGCCTGAATTTGCTGGTCTACCCATCTCTGCACAAATTACAGTCATTTAATATCTACATATTTTGTAGATTATTTTCTTAAATTCCAATTTCAATTTCCTTGCTGGTCTTGTAGGCATATAGTCAAAATTTTCTGAGGGTTGTAGAGAGTTCTTACAAAAGGAGAACACAAAATTCTAGGTATTTAATTTCTAGGAAATTTAAAAAAGACAGGTTTCACTGGATGATCCATAGGGAATTTTATTATTGGTGCCTATTGTGGAACACCTGATTCTAATTTCATGAATTCTGAATTGCACATAACATATCTGCTTTGTAAAACATTTTGATGAATAATTTAGATTATATTATAGATAATTTAGATGTGCTATTTTTCAAGTATATCACCTTATCTGTTGGAAGTTCTAAAGATCTAAAGTGTTTAAACACACTAAAAAACAATTCCCATGAGGTGTACTTACTGTTTTACATCTGTATTGTAGCATGGCCTAATGTTTTTTTTAATATTTGTAGACAAATTTATTATTTCCAGAAAACATCCAAGGTGGAGCTTATACTTCTCAATACATTTTCCCCAATATATATATATATATATATATATATTTTCTGCAAAATAACAGTGTAATAATATGCATATGCAAAAAAACAAGCCAACAAAGTGAGATTTCCTTTAATTATTTCCCTACCTCATATGTTGATACTACTTGAGTCATAATATACATTATTCTCCAGAATTCTTAACAATCAAAGATCTGGACAAGGAACCCAAAAAAACAAAACGAAAAAAACAAAAGAAAAAAAAAATCGAAAAACAAAAAAATATTGATGTAAAATGTTCAGATTTAATTACTAAATTAATAAAGTTAAACAGTTTTCCATGAAAAAAGGCAAAGAAATGATAATAGGTAATTAGTTTAAGACTTAAACTTGATAACATGATGAAAAAACCAAAAAGAAAGGACGTTTGTTAACAGAAGTTATCTAAAAATGGTTGAAAGAAACACTGGTTTTGTGCATTCCCCATGAAATGTATAGTGCATAGTAATTCCATTGGAGAACTCCTAAAGACAAGTAGAAATATGTTTCAGTATCAGCATTCAAAAGACGCATTTTACATTGGTAAATACATAGAAAAAGATGAAGTATATGCTTACATACTCCAGGTGACCTAGTTTACACAGGCTGTGTATTCCACATTAAAAGTATAGATAGGTTACATGTTTATCAAAAAGAAAACAAAAAAAATCTAGTAGGTAGCAGTTGTGAGTTGATGAGTCTTCTATAAGTCACATTCAGCTTTTCAGTCCAATGTATGCAGAAACTGATCCATACATCTTATTGAAAACATAGTACATGGATAAGCAAGATTTGAGGAGAGAAAAAACAAAGACAAGTGCTTCTGTGATGGATATCGGTCTTCAATATCTTTAAAGGAGTTTGGCCATTATTTATTATATGGCAGATTTTTAGGTCTGTGTGAATCCTTATAGCATGTCATCTAAATGTCAGCTTATTTAATATACATATTGTAGTTAACATGGTGTTGTCAATCAAGAAAAGTGCAATCAAAATTTTCAGTGATAAAAAGCTAATCAACTAATTATTTAATTTCATTTATGAAATGAATATTATGAATTTGTAGGTTGTATGCTGAAATCCAGATGTAAACTGGAATAAACACCATTTTCTGTCAAGGTGTATGACATTGTATACAGTCTTCCTTATTCAAGGACCTCTGACTGGTCACTTTTCCAGACTCCTGGAGAGGTGCACCGGCATATAAATTAGTGGTACATTGACAGATATGCCCTAATAATGCTACCTGTTCTTCTTTAAGGAGATCTGGAAAACATGAACTATTAGCTCAGAGGACTGCTTTGGAATACAGTGACTTATAGGAACATGTACCAAAAGCAAAACAAAGAGCAAAAAACATCATCTACATTTTAAGGAGGGCACTTTTGTAAATACTTGTAGAATGAAATGAACGTTGGTTAAAATTGCATGGATCCTGCTTTAAAAAAATGGAAAACTCTAAATATTGGGAATTGGCACAGAGTTAATATTTACAGCAAACAGAGGTTTTGCAGTGTACATAACATCAATACAATCCATCATCAAAGTCTTTGCTTGAGAATTTGTTTTCCTTTGTCCTTTGTTTTCTTGTTTTTCAAAGAGGAAATTTAGATTATTATAATAAGTGGCCATGAATAAGGTTCCTTGAAGTCCAGAGCTTTACACTTGTGTGCAACCCCACACTGGAAGATACAGCTCCTTAAAGAAGGCAGTCATTTTACTGGAAGCAAATTCTATGACTTGAACCTGGCAATGGCTTGGTACAAGCATAACTTTACAGGTTGTCTCCAGGTTGATACTGGGGTTCAGTGGCAGTGAAGTAGTCTTCCAGGAAACCTTGAAGGTACTCAAAAGTGGGGCGCTCCTCTGGGTCTTTTTTCCAGCAGTTAAGCATAAGCTCATGCAGGGAATTTGGACAGTCTTGAGGACATGGCATCCTATAGCCACGTTCTACTTGTTCCAACACCTCACGGTTATTCATACCTAAAGATCAAATGAGCAGATATTAAAATGTGTACAATACGCAACCAGCATTGCATGTACTTTTTCCTTCTGATAAACAGCAATTCTTTCTGTTATACATTTCTATCTTTTGAGCTTTAAGATCTAATTGTAAGTAAAATACATTTGTATTATCATTATATATTTTTCCCAAAAATATAATTTTCCCATACATTTGTTCATGTGTTCTACCTCTGCACTGTGCACATCCTGAGGACTCTTTGAATGAGATTTCCATAGATGACTATGAATTCCAGCGGCAGCTAGCTTCACATTTTAACTTTGGCAGAATGTTGTAGTCTTTGCGAATGTGCAGGAAGGGGTGACTATATTGAAGCTAAATGGGGTAAATGTTCCCCTAGAAGAGGAAATGTCTGTAGATACACCTTACTGATATGATTACAACGGACAGATACAAAAGATTAAACTTTTTGACATGTACAATAACTTTCTTCCAGTTACTCCAGTTTTCTCCTACATCCAAAAAACATGCAGTTAGGTTAATTGTCTTACCGTCAAAAAATTGGCCTTACACTGTGTTAATGAGATATAACTACGACAGGGACATTAAATTGTGAGCCCCTTTGAGGAATCGTGACATGACTA
>NW_027317058.1:0-34000 GCF_032062135.1 Pyxicephalus adspersus
AGAAGTGCAGCTTCCCTTCAATCACCACAAAATGTGTAATATGTGAGTTAGTAGCATATACAATGAAAGCAAAATGTGCACCGGGAATCTTCTGTGCCAGGGACTTTTTATGGCTGTTTACATTCAAAGTGATATTGCCTGAGGGTGTGAGCAGGCGTTCAGGTTTATCTGCAGGAAGCTTTTACTGTATACTTTGCATAGGGTGTAAGAGATGCACCTGTCCTAGTCTCTGTTCAGTTTGCATCAAAACTCAAGACCTTGATTTATGGTTTCATTACACTGATCTTTTTACTGTGATTATACACAGCAAAATGCTCCCTTGATATACAGTTTGCTACTTTCAGGATTAAAACAGAACTATAAAAAAATTGCAAGCAGCAAGGTTTTTTTTTTTTTTTTTTTTTGTAGAAGGGAAAGATGATGTCCCTTTTGCTAAAAAATAAACTCACCTGCCTGTTCGCAATATTTCAAGCACACTTACCTCTCCCCTTTCGTTGTGGGCACTGACACCTTCACCCAGTTCTCTTCTGGGTTCTTTGGCTGGCTTAATTGTCAGGGGTGGAATGACACATCTACGGGGCACAGTTAATTTCTGGCATCCAAGTATGGCAGGAACATATATTATACCTGCTACCGGCTTCATTGGAGAGAATAGCCCTCACAACCAGTCCTGTTGACTATGTTTTCACCAGACAGGAAGAGCAGGGGTACACAGTATTTATACAATGACATGGCTTCAGTCCTTTCTTTACTGTACTACAGAAAAGCATTTTTTATTTCTGGTTATGTTGTCTCACAGTGCACCTACCTTGTCTGTGGAAAACCCTTGTCACTAAGACAGGAAGTTACAGTAAATCTCTCTAACAGAGCCTTAGGCTACATACACACGTCAGATGGTTCTCGTCTGATAATTGCCTCAGGGCTCATATCGGATGAGAATACAGCACTTGTCGTGTGGACGACCATCCTGGTGGATCTACGGACGGCAGACGAGGAATGAGGCGGCGAGGGGAGAGCTCAGAAGGGTGCCTCCCCTCACCATAGAGCAGAATGGTGCTGTATGTACAGTGCTTGTTCAGTCTTGTGTCGTTGGAAAGAATCGTGAAAGATCCTTTCCAACGACAATTATTGCATGTGTGTACATAGATAGTAAAAGTCAATCTGGAGGAGTTTCTGACCCTTCCCTACTGCTTTTAGCCAAGGTTTAGCCAGACTTACATTTTCATGTATTGGTTTAATGTTTAACTTGCTTGAACTAAAACAAGGCTTAATTAGTTTAGTAGAACACAATTTGAGCACCGATTTTGAGAATTGCACTGCTCTTAGACAGCACAGCTCCTTATTTTCCCGGTTTGGGGTATAAATCTAGATTTTAGCCACCAGTTGACAAAATTCAGCATCTCTGCCCCTCTAGCCAGTCATGGTCTCTGTTTGACCAAAAGAGATGTACTTGAACTCATGAGCAGTGTAAACAGTAGAGGGGAGTGGGTCCCACTGCTGGTACATATATATATTATATATATTACATATTTCTATACAGTAATAACCTTTTGTATTAAGGATTTCCTCTAAAGTATAACATACAATCAATAGCACATAGTTTGCACTGGAAGTAAATGATTAAACCCTTGAGCTATACAGAAAAACACAAAGCAAAGCAAACCAGTTTGATGGATTGTGTGGACAGAAAAAAAAAACAAGAAAATACAGTAAAAAGAAAAACCTCTTACATATTGCTGAACCTTTTTATATTTACATAAAATACTGCTTGCTTTGTCCTCCCATGCTGTGAATCTGTATTCTTAGATGAACTATCCAAGGAAGTTTAGCTAACAGATTGTGTCTGAGACTTTGTAACCATTTTTTAATGTCAGATACATAAAATACTGGCAAGCATGGCAAGCAACTAAATTAAACTTTATCATAGTCATAGTGGGAAAACAAGTTTGTAGTTAGTTTCCATTTCCATCAAATTGTACGCAAGCTAAAAAAATTCATTTGCATATCCTTGCATATGTCTGGTTATTGTTTGCAAAACCTGAGCTGATTATCGGACGAGAAGCATTAGACGTGTGTACATAGCTTTAGTGACACCAACACCTACTGACCACCACACTAATGTACTGTGGGCTGTGGATATAGTATTTATAGCAGGGTTTCCCTAAAGACCTGAAAGTTATTTCAAGGGTCCCCCCATGTTAAAAATGGTTTAAGGTTAATTTTTTAAAAAAAGTTTTGAGGCATGCAAAATTATCCCTTTACTTTACTATTCTGTTAGGAAGTAGTTATGATGGTTAATTTGTTAAACTGCAGTGCTCTGTAATTTCTGAATAAAATGTTCTCCAGCATGACCCTAATCATGTGTTGGACAGTAAACTACATACTTTTTTCAAGCTTGTGACATCCAGCAGATCTCACAAACTTTCATTCTAAAAACATAATTAATCAGCTACCGATTGTCTCTTCCTTATCCATTGTGCAGCAAGTTAAATGCTCTGACCACTATATAAAGTCTTAAGCAGTTTATTAATATTGCATGCTGATAACTGCATTAAAAAAATTAGCAGTCAGGCACTTTATTTACATCTGATAAGGAAGTTGTCAAGAATGTGTAATCTCCAGCAATGATCCAAATGCAGTTCTTTCGGAGATCTTTCTGCAGTACAGGTAAGATAAAAATGATTTTATGTAATTGCCTGAATTCCAATCTACATCAAATCTCTAAGCATGTTCACATGGCTTGTACGCAGCTGGCTTTGCTGTGTATACATGACATCATGTTTTGCATGAACATACTTACAGCTTGCTGGGGATCCCATGCTGAGGGCTGTTGGCTTTTACATGGGAGCCCAGCAGTAGGCAGCACTTACTGCACATAATTGTCACTGCCTATGCCAACCTGCGTTAAAAAGCTGTAATGGCTCTGAAGGAGACTAGCAGAAGCTGTGTACAGAGTGGGTGGAAAAGACAACTGCCTTAACTCTTCAGTGGTTGTTTCATATTTTTCAAACACCAGCTGCTTATAGCTATGTACATATGTCAGATAAGTCACATGAGACACATGGTCATGCTTGTCTCGGGTATAAATTTGATGTGTGAAGGGTTCCCCTGACATTGTTAATCAATCCATCCTGGGGGATTGATAAATGATTGATTGGGAGCATCCAGTGTTCATTCCTATGGAGGAGAGCACTGCAGAGTGCAACTTGCTCCTACTCCCACCCTCCCCTCTTCATACAATAGGACTCAGCACTGATTCATTCATCTGTCACTGGAAACGTTCACAAAAGATAATTTCCAGCCACAGTCCTCTAACATCCATCGGACGTCTGTATGAGGCTTAAGTTGGGTTTGAACTAATCAGAAATTCATGGGTTGTGTAGATCAATAAAGGGGGATATCAGACACATGATTTGGGACTTGCTTAGTCCTTTACCAGAACAATATGTGGTCTTTTGTTTTACTTACCATTACCATTTTCCTTTTTGATAAATAAAACTGATGGAGAGCTGTCCAGCAACATAAGGATACACACAGTATGACACAGAACTGTACATTGACTACCCTTGTCAGATCTTACTTTCTTCTCTACATCAGTCTTTGCCCACCATTATGGTGGCACTTGTACCTGGTCTATGTATGATTTTGATGACTACCTACATCCTATATTCAATGCAGAGAAACAAGGGAAATAAATATATTGGAGGTTACCTTTTTGACACTTGTTGTTTTGATGATACAGTAGCTGGTTCAGTGACTTTGGTACAATTGGGGGAGGCCATTAGAAAAGTGTTCATATTTCGATTGACAGAACAGCACTCTACTGATTGGTATTAAACAATTTTTTCTGTGGATGGAACCATCAACTAGTGGTATTGTCTCTATACAGATGCCTATCTAATTTAACCTATTCAGTGTGGATAACAATTCTGTATATTTCTGCAGGCATTTTGTCCACACTGTACTGGGTTTGCTGATTAACTATTGTGCTATAGAGTATACAGAAGATGGGATGGGCCAGTTAGCATTGGCAGCATTTATTAAGCTCACTTGTCAATAATTTGCTGTGCTCTTGTGCTTTTGTCCTATGGTTTTCAAGAATA
The DNA here is from genome assembly GCF_032062135.1 of Pyxicephalus adspersus. NCBI lineage: Eukaryota > Metazoa > Chordata > Amphibia > Anura > Pyxicephalidae > Pyxicephalus > Pyxicephalus adspersus. The sequence continues at coordinate 4,104 of NW_027317058.1, forward strand.
ACGTGTTATGCTAGTTTTGCTTTTTTTTCTTTTCCTTTTCTTCTTTGTTTAAACACCTTATTAATCCCTCAAGCCCCTGGTACATGTCTGGATATCTGTGATGCTGGAATTTATTGAGTAGGACAGCTGTCTGTTTTGTGGAATATTTCCTTAGGGCAGAGGGATGGATTGACTTGTGAGGTCAATATTTAGTAAATGCAGGGCACCTCTAGGGAGGCTTTGGACTGGCCATATGCATCAGTCTTTTTATGGAACAACTTGTTATTTAGATTGTAATTAGTGATGGTAACACAACAGTCAGTATCACATCTATCTCCACCACAAATGTTCAGAAGCGATGCACATGGAATGTTCCGCCTTTGATTTTAAATGTAGATTTTTTTTCAGCAAACCTGAAGGTGTTTCACCTTGTCAGGCTGTCACAGCAGCCCAGCTGAAAAGCACACTAGCTGTGTGTGTAATTTGAGGAAAGGTATTGTATCCCTCACTGCTTGGCTTCCACTGAAAGGCAGAGTTTGGTGCTTTCTTTGTACTTTACAAACCAACTTGCAGAGAAATAGGTCACTTTGGAGAGGACAGCCATATAGGATACAGAATGACATTAAACCTCATCTCTTTGCTGTGTAAGGACATCGCACAACTATGGCTTCTTCTGAAGAAAAGGACAGGTGTGTTGCTTTTCTGTCTCTTAAAACTTTTTATCTGACTTTGTTGTATTGGCGTCATTTCAGCTGTTGCGTGTTGTGCATGGAGAGGATGTTAAACAGTACTTATTTTTAAACTTTCATAGCATTGTCATCTTCTAGATATTATGTATTGTTCATCTCATCATATTTTCCACAGTCCTGTAATCTGTGTTAATAAATGTTGTCATCGTAACGCCTGACCCTCTATTGTGATCTATTTGAGGAGAGGAAAGTTGATCTGTTTTCAGGGACTGTATATTAAGAGTGCAGTATAGTACTAATACTGTTTCGGTCACACCTACCTCTGCAGGTACATATTAATAACCATACAATGATTAACCAAGCTTGTAGACTGAAGAATATATTTAGCTTACTGTTTTGGATGAAGTTGACTTAATTGACATTTAATGTAATTGAAGTTGTACAATAGCCGGCATAGCTATATTCAGAAATAGTTGTACTGCTTCTAAGTGTATATTTAGGAAGTTCAAGTTGGCAATAATTGTGTAGTATAAGTTTGAATGAAACTGTGAAACAATACGGGGCAGTGCATCTTATTCAAAGGTATATGTAGCATATTGTATGTTTGTAAATCCCTGTGGGAAATGATACTATTAGTCTTTTTATGTTATTGGTATATGATGTTTGATCCATATGTTTGTCATAGGTGTTTTGTGGGACAATTGTGCTTGTTTGTTGAATACATTTCACTTGTGTTTTCTGGCTGGGTTCATGTTCCAACAGCTTAGTGTAAGTTATATTTTAATATTAGGTGCATGTATGTTAATTATTGTGTAAGCGTGACACTTAAAGCTACTTATTATCTTTAAAGTCTACCGCTGAGCAGATATTAACCCTAATGTAACCCATCCTACACATGTCTACTTTATAAAAATGGGTATATTCACCTAAATCTGCATTCAGGGCCCTTACCTGCAGCATTTACAGGTCCAGACAGCCACTAACCCATCGCTGCAGAATGTTTCATGCTGGTGGGTCCCATTCAAATGACGTCAGTGCTGATGTATTCATTTTTGGTCCTAACAGGACCCCACTGCTGAACAGCTGATAGGAAAAGTCCACATCACACATGCACCTTTTGTAAACATAAGAGAAGACTCAGGAGTGATGTATAACAAGGATGTGACTAAAGCTGAGTAAAAAGGAGATCAGTTAGAGTAGGTAATATTTTTATTTTATTATCGAAAGGCTTCTGTCATCTTTGTTCAGCCAATGTTCAGGATCAGCATGTACATCCTGGACTGATAACCCATTTTTGTGGATTCTTTTGCTCCTGCACAGATCAACCAAGCTACAGATTCTCCCTTGTGACTTAGTACAAGATTAGTTATGTTTAATTTGTTGTTATTTATTATGTTACAGTGTAATAATTAGAGGAGGAGGAACTTCTGTCTATAGCAGACTGATTATCTTGCATGGTGCTAATTAACTACTTTTATTAGTACTGTTTAATGGTACTGTTTGGTATACTGTTACACAGCTATTGCTGTATATTGTCATTCAGATAAGAGAGAAATCCAAGTTGAAGTTCAGTAAGTGACTATTAGCCATTCAGATGTTAACATTTCTTGACACATACATAGCCTTAGGGTAATACTTGTGTGAACATGTAAATTATGTTGTGTGTAAATATACTTCCACAAGAGCCCAGTCAAAAATATATATATACTGTATTTACACATTACCCATGAGCAGACGCAATGCAGAACATTTCTGAGGGTTGTCCCTGTCTATCATTCTGTAAGCAGGTTTATTATTTAAGTGGCCATAAGTTAAATTAGAAACATTGAGTTTTGGCAGGTTCTGCATTGAATACCAATCGCTGATGCAGTTGATGTCAATGTATAGAGCCCCAGGATCTGGTGGGTTACCTGTCTTACTGTTGCAGCTTATGTATAGAATTAATAATTTTGTTTATTTCGGTTTCCACTGACCATTTTGGGGAAAGAAATGTCACAATTATAAAACGATAATTCAGATCCATTATTAAACATGTGGTACATCAAATACTGCTAGTCGATCACAAGAATCAATTTTATTTGACCATGACATAAAAAATAATTGAAAAATGTTATGCTTAACATCAATCATTGACCTATATATGCTGTTCACAAAAATTGCTGATTTGAAGATGATTTACTATATTTTTTGTACACCAGCAAATTAGTATTCTAATAAATACATTGTTACTGGTCTGAGAAGAACACCGATTTTACATGCTTCTACGTGTTTCTAATTACACATGTCACTGTTTTATCTATTGTTTTAGTAGATTGCATTTCAACCTGTAATTTAAAAGCATAGCACTAATGCTCATGCGTGCCTTGAGGGTAGGCTGTGTTACCAAGCAGATTTTCGGAAGTGCCACAGAGTGAACAAGCTCTCCCGTTACAAGTAAATTGAATTTGACACTGTACAGCAGAGACAATACAAGGGCACCCCAAGGGAATGTGTGTAAATCAGCACCATGGAAATACTTAGCCAAGCACTTTTTTTTTGTGCATCTAGACATGTCATGTGACCTGTGAAGTTTCAGAAGACACCTAAACGCATTCTGCAAAAACGCTTGCAACTGTTTACAAATGCTTGAATAACTGTTTGCCAGTCTATGGAAATGGTTGGGTGGTACAACCGCCCCTGCATACCGCACTGAGCTTCTGCAAAAACTGCTTGTAATTTCTACTGCTTGAAAACATAAAGTAATAAAAAAAGCAAATCCATTTGTTTTAATGAAATCCTTATTTTGCAAGTGTTTTTAAGAATTTGCAAGCAGTAAAATATGCCTAAAACTGTTTGCAAAGACACTAATTTGGAAGTTTGCAGGGTTAGGAGTGTAACAAAGGATTAGGAGTGTAACAAATGTCATCTCACTGGCTGTTCTAAAACAGGTGTGAAGTCCTTCCCTTGCTCTCTGTAAATTAGAGAAAAGCCTTTGGCTCTCAGTAATAACAAGGAAATAGACATGTTTCTACTATGTCCTGCACACAATATTACATTTTTGTTTAAAGGTAAAATAACCTCAGGGAACCTGAACACTGGGGAATTTATATGGTTTGTGTCTGAAGGTCTGAATATTTGATATCCGAAAAATAGTATATCTGATAGTGTAAAATACTGAATAGGATGTAAAATATTTACAACCTTTTAAATGTTTTACATATTTGCAGCTGCTCACAGGAAGAACCCACTCATAATACTGTATCTGTACTTTGTAATCCCTGCCAACCTTTTGCGTGCATGCCGTTTAGCACAAGAGGGGGAAAAAATTTCTAAACTGCGAAGAAGGTTGCTACATTTTTCTTGGTGAACTGTTTTTGAACAGGTGAAGGAGTTTTTTAATGGCCTTACCAAATTACTGGTACTTGTTAATTTGAAAGTGAAGTGTGTGTAATCCTTTTATTAAACTTTGTTACGAGGTGCCACCATAATGGGTGTGCAACTTCAGTTGCAGTAGCACCATGGTATTAAACCCAGAATTACGTAACCATAAAATCATTCATGATATTAGGTCTTATACCAAAGCCAAAACCCCATCCCAATACTGAAGTGTCCACAGGCTGAAATCTGTATGGCAAAGGGCATAATGCGTTACACCCACTGAATACCCATCACATGCCTTGGTGCAATCAGATGGACCTTTCCAATGGACATGCACTAATTTGCATTAGGGTGCACTGGCAGAAATAGTACTTGAACATCTTTTGTGCTGTGTTAGGCAGCCATTTCCAATAAATTAGTTGACTAAATGCAGCACATGTTAACACAAGCTATATTGTGTGTGAACTTATCATGTGTGTGAATGGATCTCCAAAGTAAACACCACTAGTGTTATATCTACATAGAACATTTGGTGCACAACTCTTCATGATGCCTTTGTTGTGTTTGTTGTTTGCATATTAAAGAATCTTTAAAATTCTGTTTAGCTTCCAATCACTTCAATGTAAATATTTAGTGTGTTCTGTGTATGGCAAAAGGTGCATCCAGTCTTTGCCCTGTATGATATATGTATACCAGAAGTTGGCCATAGTTTTTACTTTCAGGAGTGTTAGGTTGGGGTGTTGGATTTTGCAGCCTTTGTTTCTACTTCAGTCATTATAGAACACTGTAGTGGCAAAGAAGTGACCAAACCAAAAATTACAAATATATTTGCAGATAAAACATGGGTGTAATATTTGTATTTCACCTATGTATTTAGAACACCAATTGTGTTCCCAATGCAGTTAGGATATATGAAATATATATATATATATATATATATATATACAAACAGTGTTATAAACAGTGTTCTCCCTAGCCCCTTTTAGCTAGGAGCAACCGCCTACAATTTTTTCCTATTCAATCTATATATATATATATATATATATATATATATATATCTGTGTATCTGTCATTTTTTATATCTGCACAGCAAATGCACAAACAGATCCTTGCTATTCTGATCAACTGAACTTAATGTAGCAGTATAAAAATAAAAAAAAAAACAAGCTTTGAAGCCAATCCTCAAATGAAGTTGGCATGCCGCCAACATTGTTAACCCTGACTGAAGTATTTAAATATAAGAAAACTTGTGTATCTTTATATATAACTGAAAGCAAATGTTGCTGTTTAATGAACTATACAATTGATAGAGGACTGGTACCAGTGTTTCTCTTTTTCTGAGTTTTGCATTAAATGATTTCACAAGGCACAAGACAGAAAGTCATGTATTAATCATCATAGCTGAGTTTTGGGAGTGTCTGGACTCTGGTCACTTTTTATGTGACCACAGTTAGATTGCTGTTGCTGAACAGTTATATATGCTTTGTATAAAGAAACTTGGTTGATTCAAAAAAGTTATTGGGGATCACTTAGAGTGTCCATTTATTTTGGGAACTAAATACACATTAACCAGGGCCCCGAGCAAAATGTTGTTCTTTGTGGCACCTGTCATGGTTATTACTTTAAAATATGAATTACCAAGGACAGGGTAGCAGCTAGAGATGGACTGCCCATTAACACAGCCAGTACTATAGATTTTGATTGCCAGGAAAAATGGCAGGCATACTTGGAGTTCCAAACGTACAGTGGAGCTCTACTATTCTACAGAATTAATCTGTGATGATTCTACATATTCACAGCAACTTATGGGTATAATTATTTACTAGCGTCTTTAATTTGTTAAGAGCCAACATTAGTAAACATTTAAACTGCATGGAACTTTAACATAACTGTGACATTTAAGTTGGTGTAAGTGGATTTTAATGATGTGCTAATTACTAATATGTCTATAATTGTATCAGCACTTATACACAACACTCCTTGAAGTAGTATATTACTTCACAGTGATTTTGAAAGGATAGGCTTCTCCTATTTACAGCTTGAATGTAGACAATAATAATAAAGAGCTTTCTTAATATGTAAATTTTGGTAAAGTGATCAGACTTTTAAAACTTCGGTCATCTTTAATTGCTAGTTGTGTCCTCGATTGGACCTGGAGATCATTGCTACCATCACTGGCAGTAAAGGTAAATCCAGAATTTTAAATGTTCATTAGAACAGGAATACTGACAGTCTGGGACATTTCTCTAAGAAGATTTTTTTTACCTTAGTGAGGTCTCCTCCTAATCCATGTTATATATATCAGAGTTAAAAGTAAAGAAAAATGTCTCCAATGGGACCATATAACAAATAAAAACGTTCCTTCTAATCCACTTATGTCCTGTTCAAAACAAAAAAAAGTCTAAATGTCTTGTCTTTAAATTTGATTTATTTTAAGGAAGAGTGTTTGTTTTCATCTTTCATCAATTTACTTAATGTATTATTGGCAGATTACAGTGCATGTAAAATGCTTGAACATTAAGAACTATTGGCTTTAGAAGATTCTGTAGACCATGGCGTTTTTATTGTCCACCTATTTTGGAAGGAAATCTTGTATGGTGCTCTGACCTGCAGTTTTCAGATACATGTAACACCTGGTTCATGGTGGTAACCAGTTCTTGGTTAGCAAAGCAGTGATCTTGCAGGGTCAGCTTGGTTCTCCATACTTTTTAAATATCCAGTTATTTGGATTTGCTCTCTGTTTGTGTGAGAGGGCTCTTAGGCTGTTCACCCCTCAGTGAGAAATACTGTTATTGAGCATGCAAAGTACATACTGAATGTGCAGCCCCTAACCTAGCCCATAGCTGTTGAGATGGTTAATCCTAAGAAGTTTGTGTGATGGGATTAAATTGGCTTTAAATTTACTGTATGATATCATGGTGCTATTAGGTGATTACATATCTCTTATTTCAAGGTTTTTTTTTTTTATTTAACCAAACAAGATTTGCATTTGATAAGATTAATTTCCTTAAAAACTTGCATTTAAATTGCCAATGTAGTTTAGCCATTCTGTAAATGAGATTAAGGTTTTTGGGATAATATGCTAATGTCCTAATTGAAAGAGAAAATGTTTTTTTGTGTGATTTAAGACATTTAGAAGAATTATTTAATCAGTCCATCAGGAGCATGCTGTGGAATCCTAGTTCATTAGAATTAACTGTATGAGTTCTAGCTGACAAGTCTTTTGAGGGCTACTGCTATAAAACTACTGAAATCTGAAACATTGGAAGATAGCAGCTTTTATCTAAGGAGAAGTTTAATTAAACTACGTGTAAATTACATTTTAGTTTTTTTGTCATTGCAGTTTCTGTAATTTGTATTAGGTTTGTGTTTCTTTTTTACTGTTTTTATTTGAATAAATTACTGATCTACAGAAATAGACTCTTTGATGTCAAATTGGAAACATATTTGTGCAAAGTGCTTTCAATTATTTGCAAAATAAAAACACAATAACTGTTTGCATGCACGATACTGGAAAGGTTTCATTAACACAAGTGGTTGTGAAGTGGTTATAGTTTCACAACTACATGCCAGACGCATGCCATTCCAACTGCCAGCAGTGCATGGGGTATGAAGATCTAATATGGCGGTTGACAAATTGCCACCAGCCATTTCATTCCCACAAATTTTAACAATTTTTTTTAACTTTCATAAATAGATATACTGATCTATCTTTCTAGGGCTAGTGATAATTCTATTTGAAGGTTTCTGTATACTAAATGATAATTTAGGTTGGTTGAGAAATGGTGCAAAGGAATATGGCTGGCACTGTTCATATTCTGCAATCATAAATAATTATCAGATCAATTTCTAGACCTGGCAGAACACCAATACAGTAAAAACTATGATTGTACTTTAGTTTCAAATTGACACCTTTGATGCATAGAGGGAGCATATCCTGCCTCAGACTCTTTACCTAGACATGCTGTACTGCTGTACTGCTGTACCGCTGTTTTTCACTTCCAGAAGGAAAAATCTAGCATCAAGATAACAATGAACTGGATTTTTATCTACTTTGGTGTGATTCTGGTTGGTGAATAGTAGAGACTGGAAGGCAAGATGGACTTCAGGAACTCCACCCATATTACTCTTTTAATGATCCTTGGTATATAGTATGTGCAATCCACAGAAGATTAAAGAGTACTTAGATTGTTACATTAGGAGAGCGTTGTTATTTGCACATAATTGTACACTAAATATTTGTTTCTTGTTTATTGGTATTGCTCTTAAAGTTATTCTTAAGGCGATATTACATATTACATTTCTATCAGATGTTTCATACCTGTTGCATATTTATTCTATTCTTAAATGTGTTTTATATACAGTACTGTATACATCTTCTCAGATATTAAATGGACTTGTTGGTCTGTCAATATTTGGAACTATTAGAGTAGGAGAGTGGTGACCTGACAAAATTGTGCTGTTTTTTTGTATATAGTCACGCGTTGCATATCCTCTGTGCAATTTGTTTTATGGCTACACTGCATGGAACTAGAAGAACATTGCAAAAAAGGAAAGAAAGTAATTCATAAATATACATAAACAAAGTAATACATGAATAAAAAATGCATAGCTTCCACACAAACAGAAAGTGAATTCTCTCGTCTATCCTATCATAGGTTGTTATTTTTATTAGTATTTCCTTGACAGATATGCCTGCTAAAGAATTGCAGTCATGCATATCCTGGTGTGTAAGTGTTCCAGCACTTCTTCCTCCACTTGTCATCTAACTTTGACTTTGCTGTCACTTTACACCTTTACTGTCTGAGCGATGACAAGCAGGGGCGTATCAGGCCCAGTCACATGACTATTGCTTTTTAATGATTCATTTTCTTTCAATAACTCTGCTTTATATTGTGACAAGTCAAGAAATTCGTCATGTAGACTCATAAAACAATCCTCTTTATTGAGTGTTTGGGTAACTTATGTATCGCTGAGACAGGATACGGATGTGCAATATATGGTCTATAAAATGTCTTTCTTACAAAATCTGGGTTTGGTCACTATTCCCCTTTCTGGTGCAATAAAATTTATTTTCTTTGCACAGGAGAAATACCAGAATCTGAATGGTATAAATTTATATGTATCTAAAGACAAAAACAATTGGCAGCATATTACAGCTTTCTAGTCCCTAGATGTGGTGTCAGCATGAGTTTTATTTGCATGGCTTCTATGCATTTTTCACTTTTCCTTCTAGTAAAAGAATTCGCTTACCCTAAGGTGACAATATTTCGTCATTGTACTGAAGACAAGAAGTGTGGTTTGACTACATAGTACCATTTCCACTCCTTCCCTATATACCATTGGAGAAGGTGTTTTTTATTTCACAGAGAGAAGTAGAGACCATCCTGTTATTCTGCATGGTAATCGTCTCACTAGACGCCTGCCAGAACCAATATTTTTTTTTGCTCAATGCAGGTGTGCCTATCACCTGATTGTGCTGGCTGGTAAAGCATATATGGTACCCTTGGCCAGATCATTCCAGCCAATACTGTATGTATTTTCCAAAAAACAACCTCTGAACATATTTTTAATTTTATTCTTAATAAAGCGGAGAATAATTAGAACCTTTTGTATGTGACCCCCCATTAGCAAAATTCATCCCAATTTTACTGTCCATAGACCTTGTGTGTGACAGGGAGTCCATAAAGGAACAGACAATAATAACAATCTGACAAATGCTGTAACCTTTGGACACTCAGCAATGCTAAGCATGTCCTACTACTTGTTTAAAGATTTCCCCAGCAGTTGCAAAAGATTCTAAATATTTCTTTCAAACCATTACACAGATTACAATTGACACAGTAGCACAGGAAAAGAGTTGTTTAAGTACTGCATGTTGCTCATGGCCATGGGTGTCTCCACATTCTCCACCTTATTGTGTATTTTAAAACACTGATATGGTAGGGGTGTGGTGCCATTATGATGTCTGACATTTCACTTGATTACTTTACAGGAAATCATACCAAAAATATTGTCGTCTCTATAGATACCAGCAGTATATATGCTGCCTGGGGGAAGTTACAGAAACGTGTTGGAAAAAAACATAGGGATCTGTTTATAAAACATGGAATCAGACTTTCCCTGGTGGGAATCTTAAGTGATTACCTTTTTTTAGTTATCCTCAACTTAAGGTATAAGAAATGCAAGATTTCAAGACCCATTGGGTACCTTCCTAAGGGATTTGTATAATGGCAGGAAAGGAAATCTAGGGAGTCCCAAAAGCTTGTATCTTTAAAATCTTTAGTAGGCCAAATAAAGCTGAACTCCATTAAAACTCCATTAAAAGCTTGATCAAAAAATGTAGCTTGATGGCTACACTACATTTTTTAAATTAAGCAGTACTGGAATAAATAAAGCATATCATGACATGACATCTTTTTTTTTTTTTTAGTGCACGTAAAACCAAAACTTAGTGGGGACGTGCCCAAGTTCTTTCTGTACGAAAGAGTGGAGGATTTTTGGAAGTATAGAGGACTTTTAAGGGCTAAACACTGTTTAGAGTCCCGTAGAGCAATGAGGGAGCAGTGGCCAATGAAGGAACTAACATAGATTTCATTATTTTTCTTTGTTCACATTTTCATAAATTTCATAAACCTGCCTAAATTGTTTTCCACATTATCAGAATAGTGTTTTATATCTAAAACTAAAACTGTTTGTTTTGTATTCAGTGGGGAATAGTTAAGGTGTTTATTCTATTGTGGATACCTATCTTCACTTCCTGGAGGGAAATCCTCTTGGACAGTTGTTTTTGAAATGTGTGTCCCCATTAGAAGGTGTCCCTTCTGTTTGTATATCATTCAGCTATCATGTTCTGTTCTGGTATCCATAACCACTTGTAAAGGAATAGAGGGTAAATCTCCCCAGTGGCAACAGAGCAAAAAAAAAAAACTTTACAGAGCTTCAACAATTCTACATTCCAGGATAATGTTTTGCTTTTAGGTTTATTTTATATCTATGTCTGCAAATTATACTATGCAATATTCTTTTTTTTTTCATTTTGGATTCAGTGGGTTGAAATGGCTGTTGCCTTTGGAAGGGAGGGGCTAGCCATATGTGTTACATTGGAGAGATTTCTCTTCACAATATACAATGTCAATTCCAAGTCTCAATTCCTGTTTGGTGACAAGTTTTACCTATAAATATACTTTATTGCTTTTTATTAACATTGTACAATGACATATAGAAATGTAATAGTAACATGGACACATTCTAGAAGCTGTACAAGATAATGTTGCTAAATGTGCCTAGAAATACTAAAGTAGTGTGTGTAAATAATGTATGTCCCATTTACATTTCTGCATTTCATTAATGCCTGGTAAAACTTACTACAGCACAGAAACATTTTCACATTTTATGGCACACCCAATGCGCAGTTACAGTAAAGAGCAAAGCATTTATTTTTTCTTTCTCTCCTGGTCATCAGGACAAATAAAGAGGGTGAATCTCCCCAGTGGGGAGACAGAAAGGAGAGGTTAAGGGTCTGACCCTTACGATAACCCAAAAGTCTATAATAAGAAATGCCTTATTATAGACTTTAAATAAAAGTCTATAACTAAGTGATGAGAAAATAAGTTGTTTTCATAGCAATCATTAAGAGACCACAAACTTTTTATACATCCAAGTCTCATCCCAATGTGTTTGCCAGATGCTTTTGCTAACTGAAGTTCTTACTAAAAAAATAAATAAAAAAAAGTTGCATGAAGTCTAGCTATAGTTACATCCCAAACTGCATGTGAGATTGTCAAATGAATAACACAACCAGATCCTAATTCAAACAACTTATTTGCCCAGGCGGTAAACTGCAATTGGAGTCATTCGTCTCTCACATACAACAGATGGCTTATTCTAGCTCTGTACACATTGAAATAATATATTGGTATTTTGTGTGGGTGTATGTAAAATACGGGTAATTGACATTAGTTATCATAAGTATTTCAAAAGAAACACAGCTCTGTACTTTTCAGTAGCTTGTTTGGATTATGATAATTTAAGTAATGGGAATTGCTTAGTACTTTATCCACTGAAATGTTGAAAGGTGTGATTCATAGCAACAGATGTATAGTTGGCGCCTGCAATTGTGTTGAAATGTGAAATAAAGAGGAAAATGTCATCATGAGACACAATTAAATGATAGTTCCACCCACAATGTATTTGACATCCACTGGGCTATGATTAATTTCTTACGGTTAAGTTATTTGCACCGACAAAATTTTGGAAATGTTTAGAAAGGTGATATGCAAATACCAGTGTACTTCTTGATAGTACATAAATTCCATCATATTATATAGTTTGTTTCAGAAGTGCAGTCATGCTTAAAAAACGAGTAAGTATACCTTATGTATGTTGTGTGTGTGTGTGTGTGTGTGTGTGTGTGTATGGATTGGAACTACCACAAATATAACACTATTGTGTTACTACTGTGACTACTGTGTAATAAGAGGCCTCCTCCAAATAGATTCTCCTAATTTAATTTTAATACTGGAGAACCATACTTTTGTTTTTTATTGGTGTGTTTGCATTCCTGTCACAGTAATAACTATACCTTATTAGAGAGGCAATGGGGTCATAGACAGAAAAAAAACTATTGTTTTAAAATCAGCATTAAAATAATCCTCTCAGGTCCCTATAATAAAAGATGGCATGTGCTTACCTTTCTGGTTGTCTTTTACTCCTACTTCCTGTCCAATCTAGAGTTGCATCCTTGATAAACATTCAGTATTGGACACTTCCATCAGTTGGATGCCCATGCCCACAACAAACACATCATCATTCCATCCTCTAATCCTTATGTCAAACAGAAGTCAGAGGAAGGAAACAGCACACAGTGGAGGTACAGGCATCAAACACTTCCATTAGTGGCAAATGCTGAAGACTTTTACACATTCTGCAGCCCTAGAACGGATGGGAAGTAAGAGATTATGCCCATAGAGAAATATTACTTTATGTCCTATAAGTCCTAACAAGTTTTTTTTTAAAAAAACAAAGAATAGTGGAAGAAATTATGACCACATGAGATAAATTACAAAAATCACACATTTTAAAGATTATGTCTTGACCATATTCTTTTACAAACTGTTGGTAGGAAAATAGAATATTTAGCACAGCTACTTGTCCAGGATGTAAACAATCTATTTGCAGCCCAGAATAATGAACCAAGTACGCACTTCCTCACCATTGGATACAGAGGAACTTCCTGTAGCCTATTCTGCAATCCCCCGATCAGGAAACCACTTGTGCTAGGTAGCCTGTTTGATGGTTACCTTTCCATGTCCCAGGAAACAAAAGAACAGAACAGTTTACATTTTCTTTCATTTCCTCTGATTGTGGAAATAATCCATGGTCAACATTCATCGTGCTACCTACATAATGCAGACAGAAAATGCTGCAGAGTTAGCTGATGGTGTTCTGTTATTGATGTGAGAAGAATAGTCACAGGTGCCCTAAACTATGCACGTCGATTGTAAAAATAATGTATGAGTGAAGTACATTATGTTTACACATGTGGTGTTTATATGCTTTGACATGCTTTTCACACACATTGCTTTGTGTCTTTGAAGAAAACCATTTTAATTTCTTCTGAAGACTCAAAAGGCAGGTCAACACACTAACAATTGTTGTTATTATTTATTTTTTTATTATCCAGTATTTATATAGCGCCGACATTTAACACAGCGTTATACAAAGTGCATAGTCAAATAGAAAACCCGGAGGAAACCAACATAAACACAAGGAGAACCTGCAAACTCCATGCAGACCTAGAGCTGCAAAGGCCAGAATGCTAGCCACTAAGCCGCCATGCTGTTATGAAGGATGTTTCACTAAATAACATTAAAAACAAAACAATCAGGGTTATAACAAATAGATTGACATAAAATATACAAATGTGTACAAAAATATACATGGAATAAAAAAAAAAAACAAGGAAAACTTAACAGAAACAAAAGGAAACAAAACAAAAAAAGACAGGTATATGAAAATATACTTATATAATATGGAAGGAGGAAAAAATGGTTACACCATCTCTTTGACAATATCAGAAAGTTTCCATTCACATATCATCGATGACCACGGGGGGGTCATTTTCTAACACGCGCAAAGCATACCAGGAGGTAATGTTCAAAAATAGATAAATTCTGACGTTTTATTGAAGGAGACTGGGTCTCTATATACCCATATTTCCAAATTTTTTCCCACCTTAGTTTCCTTATTCAGAGATGTCTCAATCCAGGGCATTCTGAAAACATATCCCAATGTTTCCTAAAACAGCCGAAGTGTAGGTGGATTTGTGTCTAGCCATTTATGTAGTATTGTTTTTTTGGCCACTAAGGATAGGATAGCCAAAAAACTGCAGCAGACCCTAGTAATCTGTGCTCCTTATTTTTATAGCGCCAACATATTACACAGTTCCGTACATTAAATAGGGGTAGCAAATGACAGATACAAACAATTCAGTAAGCAAGACTTTTTCTACTGCACGGCTACATATTACATTAGTAAAATTGTGCCATATTTTTGGCCAGGTTAACATCTGCCTATTCAGTGTGCGATTTCTCGCAAATCCTCATAGGTGGACCCTGGACAGACCTGTAGGATCCCAGGTGGTTGTGTTGCGAGAGGGTGGGTATAAAGGTGGCGCTGTAATCCATGCTAATTATAAATCATTTTTATGATAAGACCACAGTATTGTTATCCCTACTGCACTGTGCATAATTCTACTTCTTTATGTTTATCAGAAAAGTCTGTTTGCTTTTCTTTGCTAATTAATCACTTATTCAAAAAGGACCAAACCTGAGTAATACAGCAGCATTATTATTTGAAGTGTAATGATTTAATGGCTGGCTTCCAGCATAGCACAGTAGTCATCATCTGCTCTTGTTTGCTTCATGCAGCAAGAAAGAAACCATTATCATTAGCGTGCTAATTAGTTTTAGCAATGAGTATTAAAGGGTGTCTCCTGACATGGGGGAAATGAAAGTTTATCAGTACTAAAGTTAAAAATATTGTTGTGGTTGAACAGCATACCAAGAAGTGCAGCTTCCCTTCAATCACCACAAAATGTGTAATATGTGAGTTAGTAGCATATACAATGAAAGCAAAATGTGCACCGGGAATCTTCTGTGCCAGGGACTTTTTATGGCTGTTTACATTCAAAGTGATATTGCCTGAGGGTGTGAGCAGGCGTTCAGGTTTATCTGCAGGAAGCTTTTACTGTATACTTTGCATAGGGTGTAAGAGATGCACCTGTCCTAGTCTCTGTTCAGTTTGCATCAAAACTCAAGACCTTGATTTATGGTTTCATTACACTGATCTTTTTACTGTGATTATACACAGCAAAATGCTCCCTTGATATACAGTTTGCTACTTTCAGGATTAAAACAGAACTATAAAAAAATTGCAAGCAGCAAGGTTTTTTTTTTTTTTTTTTTTTGTAGAAGGGAAAGATGATGTCCCTTTTGCTAAAAAATAAACTCACCTGCCTGTTCGCAATATTTCAAGCACACTTACCTCTCCCCTTTCGTTGTGGGCACTGACACCTTCACCCAGTTCTCTTCTGGGTTCTTTGGCTGGCTTAATTGTCAGGGGTGGAATGACACATCTACAGGGCACAGTTAATTTCTGGCATCCAAGTATGGCAGGAACATATATTATACCTGCTACCGGCTTCATTGGAGAGAATAGCCCTCACAACCAGTCCTGTTGACTATGTTTTCACCAGACAGGAAGAGCAGGGGTACACAGTATTTATACAATGACATGGCTTCAGTCCTTTCTTTACTGTACTACAGAAAAGCATTTTTTATTTCTGGTTATGTTGTCTCACAGTGCACCTACCTTGTCTGTGGAAAACCCTTGTCACTAAGACAGGAAGTTACAGTAAATCTCTCTAACAGAGCCTTAGGCTACATACACACGTCAGATGGTTCTCGTCTGATAATTGCCTCAGGGCTCATATCGGATGAGAATACAGCACTTGTCGTGTGGACGACCATCCTGGTGGATCTACGGACGGCAGACGAGGAATGAGGCGGCGAGGGGAGAGCTCAGAAGGGTGCCTCCCCTCACCATAGAGCAGAATGGTGCTGTATGTACAGTGCTTGTTCAGTCTTCTGTCGTTGGAAAGAATCGTGAAAGATCCTTTCCAACGACAATTATTGCATGTGTGTACATAGATAGTAAAAGTCAATCTGGAGGAGTTTCTGACCCTTCCCTACTCCTTTTAGCCAAGGTTTAGCCAGACTTACATTTTCATGTATTGGTTTAATGTTTAACTTGCTTGAACTAAAACAAGGCTTAATTAGTTTAGTAGAACACAATTTGAGCACCGATTTTGAGAATTGCACTGCTCTTAGACAGCACAGCTCCTTATTTTCCCGGTTTGGGGTATAAATCTAGATTTTAGCCACCAGTTGACAAAATTCAGCATCTCTGCCCCTCTAGCCAGTCATGGTCTCTGTTTGACCAAAAGAGATGTACTTGAACTCATGAGCAGTGTAAACAGTAGAGGGGAGTGGGTCCCACTGCTGGTACATATATATATTATATATATTACATATTTCTATACAGTAATAACCTTTTGTATTAAGGATTTCCTCTAAAGTATAACATACAATCAATAGCACATAGTTTGCACTGGAAGTAAATGATTAAACCCTTGAGCTATACAGAAAAACACAAAGCAAAGCAAACCAGTTTGATGGATTGTGTGGACAGAAAAAAAAACAAGAAAATACAGTAAAAAGAAAAACCTCTTACATATTGCTGAACCTTTTTATATTTACATAAAATACTGCTTGCTTTGTCCTCCCATGCTGTGAATCTGTATTCTTAGATGAACTATCCAAGGAAGTTTAGCTAACAGATTGTGTCTGAGACTTTGTAACCATTTTTTAATGTCAGATACATAAAATACTGGCAAGCATGGCAAGCAACTAAATTAAACTTTATCATAGTCATAGTGGGAAAACAAGTTTGTAGTTAGTTTCCATTTCCATCAAATTGTACGCAAGCTAAAAAAATTCATTTGCATATCCTTGCATATGTCTGGTTATTGTTTGCAAAACCTGAGCTGATTATCGGACGAGAAGCATTAGACGTGTGTACATAGCTTTAGTGACACCAACACCTACTGACCACCACACTAATGTACTGTGGGCTGTGGATATAGTATTTATAGCAGGGTTTCCCTAAAGACCTGAAAGTTATTTCAAGGGTCCCCCCATGTTAAAAATGGTTTAAGGTTAATTTTTTAAAAAAAGTTTTGAGGCATGCAAAATTATCCCTTTACTTTACTATTCTGTTAGGAAGTAGTTATGATGGTTAATTTGTTAAACTGCAGTGCTCTGTAATTTCTGAATAAAATGTTCTCCAGCATGACCCTAATCATGTGTTGGACAGTAAACTACATACTTTTTTCAAGCTTGTGACATCCAGCAGATCTCACAAACTTTCATTCTAAAAACATAATTAATCAGCTACCGATTGTCTCTTCCTTATCCATTGTGCAGCAAGTTAAATGCTCTGACCACTATATAAAGACTTAAGCAGTTTATTAATATTGCATGCTGATAACTGCATTAAAAAAATTAGCAGTCAGGCACTTTATTTACATCTGATAAGGAAGTTGTCAAGAATGTGTAATCTCCAGCAATGATCCAAATGCAGTTCTTTCGGAGATCTTTCTGCAGTACAGGTAAGATAAAAATGATTTTATGTAATTGCCTGAATTCCAATCTACATCAAATCTCTAAGCATGTTCACATGGCTAGTACGCAGCTGGCTTTGCTGTGTATACATGACATCATGTTTTGCATGAACATACTTACAGCTTGCTGGGGATCCCATGCTGAGGGCTGTTGGCTTTTACATGGGAGCCCAGCAGTAGGCAGCACTTACTGCACATAATTGTCACTGCCTATGCCAACCTGCGTTAAAAAGCTGTAATGGCTCTGAAGGAGACTAGCAGAAGCTGTGTACAGAGTGGGTGGAAAAGACAACTGCCTTAACTCTTCAGTGGTTGTTTCATATTTTTCAAACACCAGCTGCTTATAGCTATGTACATATGTCAGATAAGTCACATGAGACACATGGTCATGCTTGTCTCGGGTATAAATTTGATGTGTGAAGGGTTCCCCTGACATTGTTAATCAATCCATCCTGGGGGATTGATAAATGATTGATTGGGAGCATCCAGTGTTCATTCCTATGGAGGAGAGCACTGCAGAGTGCAACTTGCTCCTACTCCCACCCTCCCCTCTTCATACAATAGGACCCAGCACTGATTCATTCATCTGTCACTGGAAACGTTCACAAAAGATAATTTCCAGCCACAGTCCTCTAACATCCATCGGACGTCTGTATGAGGCTTAAGTTGGGTTTGAACTAATCAGAAATTCATGGGTTGTGTAGATCAATAAAGGGGGATATCAGACACATGATTTGGGACTTGCTTAGTCCTTTACAAGAACAATATGTGGTCTTTTGTTTTACTTACCATTACCATTTTCCTTTTTGATAAATAAAACTGATGGAGAGCTGTCCAGCAACATAAGGATACACACAGTATGACACAGAACTGTACATTGACTACCCTTGTCAGATCTTACTTTCTTCTCTACATCAGTCTTTGCCCACCATTATGGTGGCACTTGTACCTGGTCTATGTATGATTTTGATGACTACCTACATCCTATATTCAATGCAGAGAAACAAGGGAAATAAATATATTGGAGGTTACCTTTTTGACACTTGTTGTTTTGATGATACAGTAGCTGGTTCAGTGACTTTGGTACAATTGGGGGAGGCCATTAGAAAAGTGTTCATATTTCGATTGACAGAACAGCACTCTACTGATTGGTATTAAACAATTTTTTCTGTGGATGGAACCATCAACTAGTGGTATTGTCTCTATACAGATGCCTATCTAATTTAACCTATTCAGTGTGGATAACAATTCTGTATATTTCTGCAGGCATTTTGTCCACACTGTACTGGGTTTGCTGATTAACTATTGTGCTATAGAGTATACAGAAGATGGGATGGGCCAGTTAGCATTGGCAGCATTTATTAAGCTCACTTGTCAATAATTTGCTGTGCTCTTGTGCTTTTGTCCTATGGTTTTCAAGAATAACGTGTTATGCTAGTTTTGCTTTTTTTTCTTTTCCTTTTCTTCTTTGTTTAAACACCTTATTAATCCCTCAAGCCCCTGGTACATGTCTGGATATCTGTGATGCTGGAATTTATTGAGTAGGACAGCTGTCTGTTTTGTGGAATATTTCCTTAGGGCAGAGGGATGGATTGACTTGTGAGGTCAATATTTAGTAAATGCAGGGCACCTCTAGGGAGGCTTTGGACTGGCCATATGCATCAGTCTTTTTATGGAACAACTTGTTATTTAGATTGTAATTAGTGATGGTAACACAACAGTCAGTATCACATCTATCTCCACCACAAATGTTCAGAAGCGATGCACATGGAATGTTCCGCCTTTGATTTTAAATGTAGATTTTTTTTCAGCAAACCTGAAGGTGTTTCACCTTGTCAGGCTGTCACAGCAGCCCAGCTGAAAAGCACACTAGCTGTGTGTGTAATTTGAGGAAAGGTATTGTATCCCTCACTGCTTGGCTTCCACTGAAAGGCAGAGTTTGGTGCTTTCTTTGTACTTTACAAACCAACTTGCAGAGAAATAGGTCACTTTGGAGAGGACAGCCATATAGGATACAGAATGACATTAAACCTCATCTCTTTGCTGTGTAAGGACATCGCACAACTATGGCTTCTTCTGAAGAAAAGGACAGGTGTGTTGCTTTTCTGTCTCCTAAAACTTTTTATCTGACTTTGTTGTATTGGCGTCATTTCAGCTGTTGCGTGTTGTGCATGGAGAGGATGTTAAACAGTACTTATTTTTAAACTTTCATAGCATTGTCATCTTCTAGATATTATGTATTGTTCATCTCATCATATTTTCCACAGTCCTGTAATCTGTGTTAATAAATGTTGTCATCGTAACACCTGACCCTCTATTGTGAGCTATTTGAGGAGAGGAAAGTTGATCTGTTTTCAGGGACTGTATATTAAGAGTGCAGTATAGTACTAATACTGTTTCGGTCACACCTACCTCTGCAGGTACATATTAATAACCATACAATGATTAACCAAGCTTGTAGACTGAAGAATATATTTAGCTTACTGTTTTGGATGAAGTTGACTTAATTGACATTTAATGTAATTGAAGTTGTACAATAGCCGGCATAGCTATATTCAGAAATAGTTGTACTGCTTCTAAGTGTATATTTAGGAAGTTCAAGTTGGCAATAATTGTGTAGTATAAGTTTGAATGAAACTGTGAAACAATACGGGGCAGTGCATCTTATTCAAAGGTATATGTAGCATATTGTATGTTTGTAAATCCCTGTGGGAAATGATACTATTAGTCTTTTTATGTTATTGGTATATGATGTTTGATCCATATGTTTGTCATAGGTGTTTTGTGGGACAATTGTGCTTGTTTGTTGAATACATTTCACTTGTGTTTTCTGGCTGGGTTCATGTTCCAACGGCTTAGTGTAAGTTATATTTTAATATTAGGTGCATGTATGTTAATTATTGTGTAAGCGTGACACTTAAAGCTACTTATTATCTTTAAAGTCTACCGCTGAGCAGATATTAACCCTAATGTAACCCATCCTACACATGTCTACTTTATAAAAATGGGTATATTCACCTAAATCTGCATTCAGGGCCCTTACCTGCAGCATTTACAGGTCCAGACAGCCACTAACCCATCGCTGCAGAATGTTTCATGCTGGTGGGTCCCATTCAAATGACGTCAGTGCTGATGTATTCATTTTTGGTCCTAACAGGACCCCACTGCTGAACAGCTGATAGGAAAAGTCCACATCACACATGCACCTTTTGTAAACACAAGAGAAGACTCAGGAGTGATGTATAACAAGGATGTGACTAAAGCTGAGTAAAAAGGAGATCAGTTAGAGTAGGTAATATTTTTATTTTATTATCGAAAGGCTTCTGTCATCTTTGTTCAGCCAATGTTCAGGATCAGCATGTACATCCTGGACTGATAACCCATTTTTGTGGATTCTTTTGCTCCTGCACAGATCAACCAAGCTACAGATTCTCCCTTGTGACTTAGTACAAGATTAGTTATGTTTAATTTGTTGTTATTTATTATGTTACAGTGTAATAATTAGAGGAGGAGGAACTTCTGTCTATAGCAGACTGATTATCTTGCATGGTGCTAATTAACTACTTTTATTAGTACTGTTTAATGGTACTGTTTGGTATACTGTTACACAGCT
Source organism: Pyxicephalus adspersus (assembly GCF_032062135.1). NCBI lineage: Eukaryota > Metazoa > Chordata > Amphibia > Anura > Pyxicephalidae > Pyxicephalus > Pyxicephalus adspersus. The sequence continues at coordinate 25,486 of NW_027317058.1, forward strand.
ATTGCTGTATATTGTCATTCAGATAAGAGAGAAATCCAAGTTGAAGTTCAGTAAGTGACTATTAGCCATTCAGATGTTAACATTTCTTGACACATACATAGCCTTAGGGTAATACTTGTGTGAACATGTAAATTATGTTGTGTGTAAATATACTTCCACAAGAGCCCAGTCAAAAATATATATATACTGTATTTACACATTACCCATGAGCAGACGCAATGCAGAACATTTCTGAGGGTTGTCCCTGTCTATCATTCTGTAAGCAGGTTTATTATTTAAGTGGCCATAAGTTAAATTAGAAACATTGAGTTTTGGCAGGTTCTGCATTGAATACCAATCGCTGATGCAGTTGATGTCAATGTATAGAGCCCCAGGATCTGGTGGGTTACCTGTCTTACTGTTGCAGCTTATGTATAGAATTAATAATTTTGTTTATTTCGGTTTCCACTGACCATTTTGGGGAAAGAAATGTCACAATTATAAAACGATAATTCAGATCAATTATTAAACATGTGGTACATCAAATACTGCTAGTCGATCACAAGAATCAATTTTATTTGACCATGACATAAAAAATAATTGAAAAATGTTATGCTTAACATCAATCATTGACCTATATATGCTGTTCACAAAAATTGCTGATTTGAAGATGATTTACTATATTTTTTGTACACCAGCAAATTAGTATTCTAATAAATACATTGTTACTGGTCTGAGAAGAACACCGATTTTACATGCTTCTACGTGTTTCTAATTACACATGTCACTGTTTTATCTATTGTTTTAGTAGATTGCATTTCAACCTGTAATTTAAAAGCATAGCACTAATGCTCATGCGTGCCTTGAGGGTAGGCTGTGTTACCAAGCAGATTTTCGGAAGTGCCACAGAGTGAACAAGCTCTCCCGTTACAAGTAAATTGAATTTGACACTGTACAGCAGAGACAATACAAGGGCACCCCAAGGGAATGTGTGTAAATCAGCACCATGGAAATACTTAGCCAAGCACTTTTTTTTTGTGCATCTAGACATGTCATGTGACCTGTGAAGTTTCAGAAGACACCTAAACGCATTCTGCAAAAACGCTTGCAACTGTTTACAAATGCTTGAATAACTGTTTGCCAGTCTATGGAAATGGTTGGGTGGTACAACCGCCCCTGCATACCGCACTGAGCTTCTGCAAAAACTGCTTGTAATTTCTACTGCTTGAAAACATAAAGTAATAAAAAAAGCAAATCCATTTGTTTTAATGAAATCCTTATTTTGCAAGTGTTTTTAAGAATTTGCAAGCAGTAAAATATGCCTAAAACTGTTTGCAAAGACACTAATTTGGAAGTTTGCAGGGTTAGGAGTGTAACAAAGGATTAGGAGTGTAACAAATGTCATCTCACTGGCTGTTCTAAAACAGGTGTGAAGTCCTTCCCTTGCTCTCTGTAAATTAGAGAAAAGCCTTTGGCTCTCAGTAATAACAAGGAAATAGACATGTTTCTACTATGTCCTGCACACAATATTACATTTTTGTTTAAAGGTAAAATAACCTCAGGGAACCTGAACACTGGGGAATTTATATGGTTTGTGTCTGAAGGTCTGAATATTTGATATCCGAAAAATAGTATATCTGATAGTGTAAAATACTGAATAGGATGTAAAATATTTACAACCTTTTAAATGTTTTACATATTTGCAGCTGCTCACAGGAAGAACCCACTCATAATACTGTATCTGTACTTTGTAATCCCTGCCAACCTTTTGCGTGCATGCCGTTTAGCACAAGAGGGGGAAAAAATTTCTAAACTGCGAAGAAGGTTGCTACATTTTTCTTGGTGAACTGTTTTTGAACAGGTGAAGGAGTTTTTTAATGGCCTTACCAAATTACTGGTACTTGTTAATTTGAAAGTGAAGTGTGTGTAATCCTTTTATTAAACTTTGTTACGAGGTGCCACCATAATGGGTGTGCAACTTCAGTTGCAGTAGCACCATGGTATTAAACCCAGAATTACGTAACCATAAAATCATTCATGATATTAGGTCTTATACCAAAGCCAAAACCCCATCCCAATACTGAAGTGTCCACAGGCTGAAATCCGTATGGCAAAGGGCATAATGCGTTACACCCACTGAATACCCATCACATGCCTTGGTGCAATCAGATGGACCTTTCCAATGGACATGCACTAATTTGCATTAGGGTGCACTGGCAGAAATAGTACTTGAACATCTTTTGTGCTGTGTTAGGCAGCCATTTCCAATAAATTAGTTGACTAAATGCAGCACATGTTAACACAAGCTATATTGTGTGTGAACTTATCATGTGTGTGAATGGATCTCCAAAGTAAACACCACTAGTGTTATATCTACATAGAACATTTGGTGCACAACTCTTCATGATGCCTTTGTTGTGTTTGTTGTTTGCATATTAAAGAATCTTTAAAATTCTGTTTAGCTTCCAATCACTTCAATGTAAATATTTAGTGTGTTCTGTGTATGGCAAAAGGTGCATCCAGTCTTTGCCCTGTATGATATATGTATACCAGAAGTTGGCCATAGTTTTTACTTTCAGGAGTGTTAGGTTGGGGTGTTGGATTTTGCAGCCTTTGTTTCTACTTCAGTCATTATAGAACACTGTAGTGGCAAAGAAGTGACCAAACCAAAAATTACAAATATATTTGCAGATAAAACATGGGTGTAATATTTGTATTTCACCTATGTATTTAGAACACCAATTGTGTTCCCAATGCAGTTAGGATATATGAAATATATATATATATATATATATATATATACAAACAGTGTTATAAACAGTGTTCTCCCTAGCCCCTTTTAGCTAGGAGCAACCGCCTACAATTTTTTCCTATTCAATCTATATATATATATATATATATATATATATATATATATGTGTATCTGTCATTTTTTATATCTGCACAGCAAATGCACAAACAGATCCTTGCTATTCTGATCAACTGAACTTAATGTAGCAGTATAAAAATAAAAAAAAAAACAAGCTTTGAAGCCAATCCTCAAATGAAGTTGGCATGCCGCCAACATTGTTAACCCTGACTGAAGTATTTAAATATAAGAAAACTTGTGTATCTTTATATATAACTGAAAGCAAATGTTGCTGTTTAATGAACTATACAATTGATAGAGGACTGGTACCAGTGTTTCTCTTTTTCTGAGTTTTGCATTAAATGATTTCACAAGGCACAAGACAGAAAGTCATGTATTAATCATCATAGCTGAGTTTTGGGAGTGTCTGGACTCTGGTCACTTTTTATGTGACCACAGTTAGATTGCTGTTGCTGAACAGTTATATATGCTTTGTATAAAGAAACTTGGTTGATTCAAAAAAGTTATTGGGGATCACTTAGAGTGTCCATTTATTTTGGGAACTAAATACACATTAACCAGGGCCCCGAGCAAAATGTTGTTCTTTGTGGCACCTGTCATGGTTATTACTTTAAAATATGAATTACCAAGGACAGGGTAGCAGCTAGAGATGGACTGCCCATTAACACAGCCAGTACTATAGATTTTGATTGCCAGGAAAAATGGCAGGCATACTTGGAGTTCCAAACGTACAGTGGAGCTCTACTATTCTACAGAATTAATCTGTGATGATTCTACATATTCACAGCAACTTATGGGTATAATTATTTACTAGCGTCTTTAATTTGTTAAGAGCCAACATTAGTAAACATTTAAACTGCATGGAACTTTAACATAACTGTGACATTTAAGTTGGTGTAAGTGGATTTTAATGATGTGCTAATTACTAATATGTCTATAATTGTATCAGCACTTATACACAACACTCCTTGAAGTAGTATATTACTTCACAGTGATTTTGAAAGGATAGGCTTCTCCTATTTACAGCTTGAATGTAGACAATAATAATAAAGAGCTTTCTTAATATGTAAATTTTGGTAAAGTGATCAGACTTTTAAAACTTCGGTCATCTTTAATTGCTAGTTGTGTCCTCGATTGGACCTGGAGATCATTGCTACCATCACTGGCAGTAAAGGTAAATCCAGAATTTTAAATGTTCATTAGAACAGGAATACTGACAGTCTGGGACATTTCTCTAAGAAGATTTTTTTTACCTTAGTGAGGTCTCCTCCTAATCCATGTTATATATATCAGAGTTAAAAGTAAAGAAAAATGTCTCCAATGGGACCATATAACAAATAAAAACGTTCCTTCTAATCCACTTATGTCCTGTTCAAAACAAAAAAAAGTCTAAATGTCTTGTCTTTAAATTTGATTTATTTTAAGGAAGAGTGTTTGTTTTCATCTTTCATCAATTTACTTAATGTATTATTGGCAGATTACAGTGCATGTAAAATGCTTGAACATTAAGAACTATTGGCTTTAGAAGATTCTGTAGACCATGGCGTTTTTATTGTCCACCTATTTTGGAAGGAAATCCTGTATGGTGCTCTGACCTGCAGTTTTCAGATACATGTAACACCTGGTTCATGGTGGTAACCAGTTCTTGGTTAGCAAAGCAGTGATCTTGCAGGGTCAGCTTGGTTCTCCATACTTTTTAAATATCCAGTTATTTGGATTTGCTCTCTGTTTGTGTGAGAGGGCTCTTAGGCTGTTCACCCCTCAGTGAGAAATACTGTTATTGAGCATGCAAAGTACATACTGAATGTGCAGCCCCTAACCTAGCCCATAGCTGTTGAGATGGTTAATCCTAAGAAGTTTGTGTGATGGGATTAAATTGGCTTTAAATTTACTGTATGATATCATGGTGCTATTAGGTGATTACATATCTCTTATTTCAAGGTTTTTTTTTTTTATTTAACCAAACAAGATTTGCATTTGATAAGATTAATTTCCTTAAAAACTTGCATTTAAATTGCCAATGTAGTTTAGCCATTCTGTAAATGAGATTAAGGTTTTTGGGATAATATGCTAATGTCCTAATTGAAAGAGAAAATGTTTTTTTGTGTGATTTAAGACATTTAGAAGAATTATTTAATCAGTCCATCAGGAGCATGCTGTGGAATCCTAGTTCATTAGAATTAACTGTATGAGTTCTAGCTGACAAGTCTTTTGAGGGCTACTGCTATAAAACTACTGAAATCTGAAACATTGGAAGATAGCAGCTTTTATCTAAGGAGAAGTTTAATTAAACTACGTGTAAATTACATTTTAGTTTTTTTGTCATTGCAGTTTCTGTAATTTGTATTAGGTTTGTGTTTCTTTTTTACTGTTTTTATTTGAATAAATTACTGATCTACAGAAATAGACTCTTTGATGTCAAATTGGAAACATATTTGTGCAAAGTGCTTTCAATTATTTGCAAAATAAAAACACAATAACTGTTTGCATGCACGATACTGGAAAGGTTTCATTAACACAAGTGGTTGTGAAGTGGTTATAGTTTCACAACTACATGCCAGACGCATGCCATTCCAACTGCCAGCAGTGCATGGGGTATGAAGATCTAATATGGCGGTTGACAAATTGCCACCAGCCATTTCATTCCCACAAATTTTAACAATTTTTTTTAACTTTCATAAATAGATATACTGATCTATCTTTCTAGGGCTAGTGATAATTCTATTTGAAGGTTTCTGTATACTAAATGATAATTTAGGTTGGTTGAGAAATGGTGCAAAGGAATATGGCTGGCACTGTTCATATTCTGCAATCATAAATAATTATCAGATCAATTTCTAGACCTGGCAGAACACCAATACAGTAAAAACTATGATTGTACTTTAGTTTCAAATTGACACCTTTGATGCATAGAGGGAGCATATCCTGCCTCAGACTCTTTACCTAGACATGCTGTACTGCTGTACTGCTGTACCGCTGTTTTTCACTTCCAGAAGGAAAAATCTAGCATCAAGATAACAATGAACTGGATTTTTATCTACTTTGGTGTGATTCTGGTTGGTGAATAGTAGAGACTGGAAGGCAAGATGGACTTCAGGAACTCCACCCATATTACTCTTTTAATGATCCTTGGTATATAGTATGTGCAATCCACAGAAGATTAAAGAGTACTTAGATTGTTACATTAGGAGAGCGTTGTTATTTGCACATAATTGTACACTAAATATTTGTTTCTTGTTTATTGGTATTGCTCTTAAAGTTATTCTTAAGGCGATATTACATATTACATTTCTATCAGATGTTTCATACCTGTTGCATATTTATTCTATTCTTAAATGTGTTTTATATACAGTACTGTATACATCTTCTCAGATATTAAATGGACTTGTTGGTCTGTCAATATTTGGAACTATTAGAGTAGGAGAGTGGTGACCTGACAAAATTGTGCTGTTTTTTTGTATATAGTCACGCGTTGCATATCCTCTGTGCAATTTGTTTTATGGCTACACTGCATGGAACTAGAAGAACATTGCAAAAAAGGAAAGAAAGTAATTCATAAATATACATAAACAAAGTAATACATGAATAAAAAATGCATAGCTTCCACACAAACAGAAAGTGAATTCTCTCGTCTATCCTATCATAGGTTGTTATTTTTATTAGTATTTCCTTGACAGATATGCCTGCTAAAGAATTGCAGTCATGCATATCCTGGTGTGTAAGTGTTCCAGCACTTCTTCCTCCACTTGTCATCTAACTTTGACTTTGCTGTCACTTTACACCTTTACTGTCTGAGCGATGACAAGCAGGGGCGTATCAGGCCCAGTCACATGACTATTGCTTTTTAATGATTCATTTTCTTTCAATAACTCTGCTTTATATTGTGACAAGTCAAGAAATTCGTCATGTAGACTCATAAAACAATCCTCTTTATTGAGTGTTTGGGTAACTTATGTATCGCTGAGACAGGATACGGATGTGCAATATATGGTCTATAAAATGTCTTTCTTACAAAATCTGGGTTTGGTCACTATTCCCCTTTCTGGTGCAATAAAATTTATTTTCTTTGCACAGGAGAAATACCAGAATCTGAATGGTATAAATTTATATGTATCTAAAGACAAAAACAATTGGCAGCATATTACAGCTTTCTAGTCCCTAGATGTGGTGTCAGCATGAGTTTTATTTGCATGGCTTCTATGCATTTTTCACTTTTCCTTCTAGTAAAAGAATTCGCTTACCCTAAGGTGACAATATTTCGTCATTGTACTGAAGACAAGAAGTGTGGTTTGACTACATAGTACCATTTCCACTCCTTCCCTATATACCATTGGAGAAGGTGTTTTTTATTTCACAGAGAGAAGTAGAGACCATCCTGTTATTCTGCATGGTAATCGTCTCACTAGACGCCTGCCAGAACCAATATTTTTTTTTGCTCAATGCAGGTGTGCCTATCACCTGATTGTGCTGGCTGGTAAAGCATATATGGTACCCTTGGCCAGATCATTCCAGCCAATACTGTATGTATTTTCCAAAAAACAACCTCTGAACATATTTTTAATTTTATTCTTAATAAAGCGGAGAATAATTAGAACCTTTTGTATGTGACCCCCCATTAGCAAAATTCATCCCAATTTTACTGTCCATAGACCTTGTGTGTGACAGGGAGTCCATAAAGGAACAGACAATAATAACAATCTGACAAATGCTGTAACCTTTGGACACTCAGCAATGCTAAGCATGTCCTACTACTTGTTTAAAGATTTCCCCAGCAGTTGCAAAAGATTCTAAATATTTCTTTCAAACCATTACACAGATTACAATTGACACAGTAGCACAGGAAAAGAGTTGTTTAAGTACTGCATGTTGCTCATGGCCATGGGTGTCTCCACATTCTCCACCTTATTGTGTATTTTAAAACACTGATATGGTAGGGGTGTGGTGCCATTATGATGTCTGACATTTCACTTGATTACTTTACAGGAAATCATACCAAAAATATTGTCGTCTCTATAGATACCAGCAGTATATATGCTGCCTGGGGGAAGTTACAGAAACGTGTTGGAAAAAAACATAGGGATCTGTTTATAAAACATGGAATCAGACTTTCCCTGGTGGGAATCTTAAGTGATTACCTTTTTTTAGTTATCCTCAACTTAAGGTATAAGAAATGCAAGATTTCAAGACCCATTGGGTACCTTCCTAAGGGATTTGTATAATGGCAGGAAAGGAAATCTAGGGAGTCCCAAAAGCTTGTATCTTTAAAATCTTTAGTAGGCCAAATAAAGCTGAACTCCAATAAAACTCCATTAAAAGCTTGATCAAAAAATGTAGCTTGATGGCTACACTACATTTTTTAAATTAAGCAGTACTGGAATAAATAAAGCATATCATGACATGACATCTTTTTTTTTTTTTTTTAGTGCACGTAAAACCAAAACTTAGTGGGGACGTGCCCAAGTTCTTTCTGTACGAAAGAGTGGAGGATTTTTGGAAGTATAGAGGACTTTTAAGGGCTAAACACTGTTTAGAGTCCCGTAGAGCAATGAGGGAGCAGTGGCCAATGAAGGAACTAACATAGATTTCATTATTTTTCTTTGTTCACATTTTCATAAATTTCATAAACCTGCCTAAATTGTTTTCCACATTATCAGAATAGTGTTTTAT
>NW_027317059.1:0-12283 GCF_032062135.1 Pyxicephalus adspersus
GGGCTGACCCAAGAGATGAGATAGAGGATCTAATGGTACTGGTAGCTGAACAACAGCCGATATTAGGTCATTAACCCTTGACCAATACCCCTGAATAAGGGGACAGAACCAGAATATGTGTTCAATCGTGCCTCTATGGCTTCTGCACCTCCAGCACATGGGGTCTACATTGGGAAACAGGCGGTGGAGGACCGTCGGTGTATGGTACCACCTGAGTAAAATTTTATATAAATTTTCCTTGTATAATGTACATATGGAACTTTTGTGTGCTGCTTCCCAGATGGCTAACCAATCTTCCGTAGATAGGGTCCGACCCAAAACCTCCTCCTATTTAAGCATATAGCTAAACTTAATAAGGTTCTCCTGTGTGGAAGTGTGTAGGAGTTTATAGATAGTAGAAACCGTGCCTTTGGTTTGGGGGCCTTCCATGCATAGTCTTTCAAATGCAGTAAGAGCCTGAAAGGTGGCTGTGGGTTGGAGGCTGTTTGTTTTTTTTTGCAATTGGACATTTCATTATCATTCATTGACATGATCCTTTAGATTTGTACACCAGTAAACAGATATTCTATTAATTAAAAAAATAAAATAAAGTTGGGGAGGATTTCATGTTCAAAGTATTTTCTATATATATATATATATATATATATATATATATATATATATATATATATATTTTAATATTATAATAACTATAGTAATTACAATTATATATATATATATATATATATACACACACACACATATACATAAATGTATTTATAAGAAGCAAACAAGAACGTGTGTGTGCTTGTGACTTTTGTGGGAAAATCTAGTCCAAAGGCAAAGCCGAGGCTTCGCGTGCGGAATGTCGCAAGATTTACCCGCAGGCGGCTGCTCCGATCAAGCATCGTACGCCTTTAGATAGGCACCTATGTAGAGGAGCTGAACTCGGTTAACTCTTGCCCAACAGGAAAGTTGGTGCCAAAACATCTATGTTCAAGCAATAAGTGTAAATAGGGCCAGAGTATTTTGTCAAACGCTTTTTCAGCATCCAGACTTAAAAGCACATGATTTTTATTATATGGAAGGGTAGTTGTAGCTATGGCCATCCTTATCCCTATCAAAATATTTCGGTTTTTGAGGAATCCCAATTGATGATTGGTTAGCAGAGTAGGTAGCATCAGTTGTAACTGACTAGCCATAATGGTTGCCATCACTTTGTCATCTGTATTAAGCATAGCGATTAGTCTATAGGAAGAGGGGTACTCAATGTCTTTGAATGGCTTAGGGATTAACGAAGTGTGGGCTCTGGTGAAATTTGGGAAGGAGATTTGATTCTCAAAAAATCCATTGTAAATATCCAGCAGTAAGGGAGAAATATATGTTTCTAATGGTTTAAAAAATTCAGCTAGTAGTCCATCTGGACCCAGGGTTTTTCCTAATGTATTAATAATGTAATAATAATAGGTACACATATTACATTTTTGTCTAACATTAGTTGATGTTTCAATGTCAGGATGCTGTCTGCATATTGTTATGGTGATCCACAAAGTTATATCATATTGTAGTAATTTTTTCTTTTCCCTTTATAGCAACCAGTGGATGCAGGTGGATTGGGTCAACCCAGTGTGGGCAGCCAGCTTCTAAACCTCACTCAGAGGCTGGTTGCCCATTTTGATGGATTAGTGGAGTCAAGGATGCCTGGCCCAAGTTCAGATAATTTTGAACCGGTCCTTACGCTCCTACATGAAAACATAAATCAACATCGCCAGGACCGAGAATTTAACCAACAACATCTGGCGGCCGTGCATCGTCTGATAGAATCGGTCCAAGAACAATCGGCTACTTTGGGTGCCTACATGTTCAGAGTTGACCATCTCTGTAACATGTTAAGTGAATCCGTAGGCCAAAAATCACGCCTACATCAGGCAATTATTCAAAGGCTGGGTTGGCAAATCCTAATAAGCCCTGCTGGCCCCCCATCTCCTGCAGAGCAGCCAGCTCCATTCTTCCCCCCGGCTCCACCCCGTGCCCGTCCACCCAGTACCCCTGCCAGTCCACCCCGTGCCCCTGGCCGCCCATCTCCTAACACACGGGCAAGCAATAGACATGCTCTAGAGGTGGGCCGCACTCGCGCCCGTGCTGTGCAGGTGGACTGTGGGCATGCTGTGGGGGTGTCCCGTGGCCAGGAAGTGGAGGTGACCCGTGGCCGGGCTGCTAGGGTTAGCCACGCCCGTGGCCGGGCTGGAGAAGTGGGCCATGGCCGGTTTGGGCGAGCTATATAAGTGGATGCCGGGTGCCAGGTGAGAACATTCTTCACATTCTTCCTGTCAGTCTTCACTCAATTTTTTCAGGACTCCATGAGCTCGCCAGTGTGGGTTTGAGTTGGTATCCTGTGTGAAGATGCTTGTTTGTATAAATTAGCTTAATCTCTATTTTGTGTTTGCCCAATGTCCACAGGTTAGTAACCTTCGCACTTTGACACTTTATCTATCTAAGTTTGTTTTGATGCGACCCAAGTATGCTCCAAATGCAGTTTTGCTATCTACTCCCCGAAGAATGTTCCAGTACATTTGTCAAAGTGATTCTAATCAAGTATGAAGTCTTATCTCAATACTCTCCAAGTATTGCTGTAATGACCTTAAAAAAAGCTAAAGATTCTTTCAAAATACACAATTGCATCTTTGTTCACTAAATGAACACAAATCTAGTTATGTTTAGGGACCAAATATGGCACACCGCACTTCTCTGACACTTGTCTGTAACAGATAAATGTGCTTGCTAATAGGTCAACTACTTTTCTGTTGGTTAAAATTACATACTAAGGTGTTCAGCTGTGTATTCTATGCCAAATGTATTCTTGAATGATGTTACAATTACATATATTTTGAAGAGGACATATCTAACATACCCAACTCTGTTGCTTTTAAGGTCACATGATGATTGGACCAAGTGACCAATGGAGGAATGGAGCAAACTCGGCCAAGCTGCCAAACAGGTTAGTGTAGGATAAGAGCATGTTCAAGATTTTATGGTTCAAATACCCATTGTGTAAAAACTAAGGTTTATTTTTTGTGTTTTTTAGGGATGGAATTGGATTAGCCATGCTGGAAAAATGTTGGAAATGTGCACTGAAATAAAAATCAAATTAAATTCACAAAATCTGGCTTTTAGTTTTTTTTACAAAAGTTAAATTTTTTTAATCTCCCCCCAATAACTTAAAATATCCCAACAAATATAAAAATATAACAATGGTAACAAACTTATTTATGAACATATATACAATTTTTTTTTTAAATGCTGTACCGCCTGGGCACATCCCGAGGAGGGTCCAGCCGAAAGTGCTGCTCCACGGCAGACATCCTCCTGTGCAGCCAATACAGGCTTTCCCGTATACTTCCTGGTGGGTGAGGAAAAACAAATAATAAAAAAAAAAACAACAACATTTTAGAAACAACTTTATTCAAAAGAAACATTTGCTAAAAGGTCACAATTAAATATAAAAACACATCAAAAAAAAAAAAAAAACACACACATCACTAAACTTTACACTAAATGACCAAAAAAATTAAAAAGTACAAACAAAACACATGTAAATCCCGACTTCCATGTAAAGCCAAAATAGTTCAAAAATGGCACAACAAATATTGCATTCAAAAAATACTTACCAAACCAATACGCAATTTTGCCCTATCAAGGGTGGAAAACTGGGCTAGAAAATATTTATGCAGGACAAACATTGAAAAGTGGTAATAAAGGCAGAATTTTGTAATCAAACAATATGGCCACAAACACAATAACATAGCATTAAAATTGACTTCAAAATGGCAAAATAGACATTAAAGCATTAAAAGTAAAAACAAATAAAAAAAAAGAAGCTATTGTGGTAAATGGTAAGCAAAGTATCAAATGCAGGAACATAGATTAATTAGGATAACAAACAAAACAACAGCCACTCTAAGAAAAGAAAAAGACTAAAGGAAAAAAGCAAGTTAAAACATACCCTTATATATGCTCAAATTTAAGCGCACAGGTGATAGAACTTCCATTGCAATTAGCACTTGCGTAGTCTGTCAAAATTGGCTGTTTGTTTTTTTTTTGCAATTGGACATTTCATTATCATTGATCGATATGATCCTTTAGATATGTAAATACACACCCTTATATATGCTCAAATTTAAGTGCAAAGGTGATAGAAATTCCATTGCAATTAGCACTTGCACAGTCTTTTAAAATTGGCTATTTGTTTTTTTTTTGCAATTGGACATTTCATTATCATTGATCCATATGATCGTTTATGTATACCTGTAAACAGATATTCTATTGATTAAAAAAATAAAATAAAGCTGGGGAGGATTTATTGTTAAAAGTATTATATATATATATATATACATATATATTTATATCTTACAATAATTATATATATATATATACAAACATTTTTTTTTAGGGCTATGGGTAATGTGTGTGCCATTAGAAAGAATGATTTTTTAGGGGAACAGTGACTTTTAATACAAGCTCGCCAGTGTAAAGCTGCCGGAGATGCGCGGCTCCGGCCGCGATCTTTTCCAGATGCTGAATACCGCGATCGCGTACGATTTCGGATCGCGAATACGAATGCGCGACCGATAATCCGATTCTGCTTGATGAATCAGGGGCAATGTTTCCAATTCATCAAAGTGTTTCCTGCAGCAGCTACATTTCCATTATATCAATCATATCACTAAAGACCAACAAGTATAGCTCAAATCACCTGTTTGGTAACTCTGTTCCAGCTTTTCCCTTATCAAATCAGCTTCAAAAGTCCAAAGTCCTCACTTGTCTGTGTTTAAATGGAGATGCAATGCACCTCTGTGCCATCTCCTCTCATCTCCCCAGCCAAATGACAGTGTTCCTCATGGTGGGCATAACCCCTGCCCCTCAAGCAGGAAACACATCTCCTGCAAGAAGAGGCTCACATGTATCCACCACCACAGCGGATACACCAGAGCCATCTTACTTAAGCAGGGCAGAAAAACGGCCTCCCAAAAAAGGAGCCACGTCCCTTAAAGGGACAAAGCTCCAACCACTAAACACTGGAGAGAAATAACCTCTCCAGTAGCAATGAAAAAGGGGCTCCACTGTGACGCAGGGAGCACAAATACATCATTGATTCCATAGTTTGTAATATACAGTGATTTCCAATTTAATTAGTTCATAATTGCAGCAACAAAACAAAACAAAAAAAAAGAAAGAAGGATAATTTCAAATGATGATTAGGATCTCGCAAGATGAACAAATTACACTCATAAAAACGACCTAAAACTCAGACACTCATTAATACTTTTATATATAGTGGCTTCAAGTTCAAAATCCGCTTAGCTTCCTTTTGTAGGATTTTTTTTTTATCAAAATCCCCTCCTCTTTTATCTAGGTAAACTTTTTCCAAAGCAATAAATCGAATTTCATCTAAATTAAACCTATGATAAATCGCCATATGATAACTAAGCGGGGTAATGTTTTTTCACTTTTTAAGTTATACAAGTGCTCGTAAAAACATTTTCGGAAGCATCTTTTGGTCTTCCCAATATAGAATCTCCCACAATTGCAGAAGGCCATATAGATAACTCCCTCCGTGTTGCAATCTACAAATCCATTTAAGCTCCTCTTAGTTTATAGGGGTATCTAAAATTGATCAGTTTCTCCATAAATCTATTGACAATAATTGCACCTACCACATGGGTATGTGCCTATCCTTTCCCGTTTTTTATGTACCTCTTGAAAACTAAAATGAGAAGTTAATCTCCCGTAAGACAACTGTGGATAGGGGGGGTATAAATTTATTCAAAAGAGGATCTGAAGTGAGCAAAGACCAATGTTTCTTACAAATCTCTCGCAACTCAGCATGGTGATCAGAAAACCGTGTAACAATATTCAATTTCCTTTCCGAGGTTCCCCTAGGAAAGGCAGGTTTATAGAGCGTTTCTATCCTTGTTTTTCCCTTGACTTTTTGGTATGTTCTCTTCAACAGTTTTTGACCCTCTTTGAGAGTGTATCCCGCAATGCTTTTGCAGCTTCCTCAGTCATGATCACTGGAGCAACTTCTCAGAATTCTTAAATATTGCGAATAGGGTATATTTTTATTCAAATGTTTAGGATGAGCACTTAACTGTGGTATAACAGAGCCCTTAAATAATGATAATGAATAACACCAATATTGTGGTAAATTGGCCTTACGACCTTAAGACAAAATTTAATTACTTCATATACGTTTAAACCTATACCTTAAAACAGGCCCTAACTGCCAACAATCATGTTGCAGGTCCTCAACAGGCATCACCTTTTATCCACTATTAACCAGGGAATCCATGCCAATTGATAAATATACGGCTCCCAGGCGCAACTCCACTGCCTCAGAAACAATATCAATTTGGCGTATCCATCCCGACCATGAACAACCATTAACCACTTAACCCCCCATACCATAGATGGGCTCCCCACACTCCATCAGCTTACCAACATACACCTTCAAATACATTTACCTTGAGGACCTCAAACCGCCAACACCATTCTCACCTTACCCCTCCCTATAGCCTAAATTTAGGGCGAGGGGGTGGGAATCCAAAAGTTCTCCAAAAAATTGTGACCTCTCCCCTTCTCATTTTTATCCCCTTCTTTTTCCCACCCTTTGTTTTCTAATCATAACCTATCCTGGGCAATCTTCCATCCACCTCCCCAATCTTTATATTCAAAATACCTGCTCTCTTGGCCTGCCCCCCACAGTCATGCCGGCCAACGTCTAGCTGCTTCCTCGCAGGCTTCTAGGCCTTTCTATCCACGAACTGGATGGTATTTCACGCAGTAGGTTTCCGAAAAAGATTAGAGGACAATGAAAGGATCAGGAATAATCTGAATTTCAGGAAAAGGTAAACACACATCACTACTCTGGTAAGTGAACTTTTTGTTACCTGTCCATAGCATGAAAATGTTATATACCTTCGCCAAAGGATGATTTGGCGAAGGTAGAGCGACAAGGCATCACTGTAAAAAATGTTCTTTTTCCCATTCCCTCAGGTACAGGTTAGCATATGTGGGCGCACGTATGTTGGTCTAACCCTGGAATTTTGAGGGTTCTGTGGAAGGCAATAGCCTTATTCACGAAGCATCAGGAGTCACTTGTGTTCAGTGAAGCAAAGTTTCTTTATTCATGCATGGAGATTCTCACAATCAGTTGGGGGGGGGGGGGGGTTGTGCAAGGTTTCCCTTTTAAAAAATGAAAACAAAAAAGTATTTTTTATTTCATTAGCCATGGAAGACTGCATAATCCTCTTAGATATAACTTCTTTTAACCTAACTTCTAATACAAGTCCTACCAGCCCCCCCACTAATATGTAATGCCCTACCTGATAACATTCCTAACAACTACCTCCCCATATTCAATAACAATTATAAAACAAAATACTGTCCCTTTTTTACTAGGATCCATACATATTTTTAGTATTTATAAAAAGCAGTAAAATTAGTAGGTTTACAAAAATTCAGACAATGGGTCTGGTTTATTACAGCTCTCCAAAGCTGGAGAGGATACACTTTCATCAGTGAAGCTGGGCGATCCAACAAACCTGGAATGGATTTCTTAAAATCATTTGCAAATGTTTTGAATCCTTGACCAGAGCCATTCCAGGTTTGCTGGATCACCCAGCTTCACTGATGAAAGTGTATCCTCTCCAGCCTTGGAGAGCTTTATTAAATCAGGTCCAATGGCTTTGTTTATATGAAATTTCTGGCCTGTTGCCCAGGAGGGCAAAACCTTGAAGTTACAGAACCCCTATACCAAACCATAACACTAAACTAACAGTCACACACGGAGAGACAGGACCACTAGGGGGTGCTATGGCTTGCACGGAGGTGGTGTAAGCCCTGAGAAGGGCTGAGGGGCAGAGTCTAAGCAGTAACCAGGTCTTCTCCAGAGCCTCTGATGGTGAGGATGTTGCGCCGCTGGTTACTGCCAGGTTGCGGTCCTTGGGCACACCAAGGTGGGCAAAACACAGTACCAAATCACAAAGCAGAAGGATAGTGGAAGAAGACCGGGGTCAAGGCAGGCAACAAGCAAGAGTGGTTAGGTCACACGCCAGGGATCAATTGCCCGGGATCCAGGAGACAGACACCAGTGATCCAGGGGCCAATGCGGGCACAGGGAACACAGGAGACACTGGAAGCAATAGGAGGCACAGGTTACTCAGGGATATCCACAGACAGGAACACTGGAACTGCACAGGGGAGTTGGCTGGGAACCAACAGACTGGAGAACGAGGGGTTGACGCAGGAGCTGGACAGAGGAAACACTGAATTAGGCAGCAGGTCAACAGGAACTAGCTCAACAGAACTAGGAGCTCGGCCCAATGGAGACACGTTGCACGAACACTGAGTGCAGTGTGTGGGCTAGCTAAATAGCCAGGGATGATTAAGAGGCTATTTCTTGATTGGCCAGTGAAGCTGATAAAGCTTGTGTAGCACCTGTAAGGGAGCACATGTGTTTATGTCCTTTAAAGACTTTAAGGTTAATGCTGTTAGCAATGTCATTATATTGTATGAAGACACTGTGCCTACACCACCACTAGATGGCAGCATGGAGAGGGAACAAAAGAAAAGGAGAAACCTGTTGCATGGAGAGAGGGGGCAGGGGAAACTTTTTTGTTGGGAGGACATAGTTTTTCTGAGGGAGAAAGGAGAGAAGGGAGAGACTCTCTAGTGGAGAAACAGCCAAGCCTGGGCACATTGATTAAGAGAGCAGCAAGAGGGAAGCTATTGATTCAATTGGCAGAAGCAAGGAGTCTAGTGCAGCTGCTGTGAGGCTGAGCAACCCTTCAAAGTGGAAAAGGTGGCTGTGGACCTTCAGATAAGTACTGCCTGTTGCATGTAGAATCTTTTCTCAACTGGTAACAGCAGTCCTCTGTATTTAACAAATTCCTCCTGACTTATAGGAACTGGAGTGTCAGATATAACCTATTCCTGCCTTGGAATTCAATTCTTGTTAGCTGTTTGCCTGCTGGTGGCTTGGATTCTTTGTTTTCCTCTTTTGTCCCTTATCCTTACATTGACTCATTGCATTGTTGGGAAGTCTCTGTTGGAATTGAGAGGAATCATTATATGTTCACGTAAAAACTGGATGTATTTCCCCCTCCCCCCTCATTCCAAGGAGGAGAACTGTTTGACTCATGAGCGCTCCATTCAAGTTTTTTTTTTATTCTATATGCTAGCGTAGGCACGCCCAGAGTCAGAACTGCCTGCATGTGCAGGAGAGATGCATCTGCACTTTAGCAAGGAAGAGTGTGACATGTAGGAAACCAAAAATGTAGGTACAAGTGGGGATCATATCTGTGGCTAAAATCACCCAAAATTTTGTTTTAGGGGATGTTAGCCACAAGTGTTCCCCCATTAGCACCTACATTTATGGTTTTGTACACCCAGACGTTTTAGAGAAAATGGGGTTCAAGGTAGAGAAGCAGACGTGTAACAGGGCAGTACCGTATTTTTTGCACTATAAGACACACCTGACCATAAGACGCACTCAGTTTTAGAGGAGGAAAACAAGAAAAAAAATATTCTGAACCAGTACCAGGGGTGTAGTGGGGCGGGCACATACCATTCCCCAGCTGTGTCTGTGTGCCTGCTGCTGTCATCCCCAATGTATAAACCTGAAATTATAAGTTTATATACGTTTAAATTAGCTTTATTATCAGCTCTCTGTACCCTTAAAATGTGAAGTTTTTACAACAATCAGTGTGGGAGATATGAAGGTTTATACATAGAGGTAATGACAGCAATAGGGACACAAACACAGATCTCATGCTGCTGCTGGTATACGAAGGGTAGAATTATTACACAGTGCAAGATTGGCAGGGAGCAGCACAGCTGATCTCCGAGGTCTATAGGACTCGCCCACACTTACACTGTGAAATAATCCTACTCTTGGTATAGCAGCTGCATGAGATCTGTGTTTGTCCCTGCTGCTCCAATTACCCCAATGTGTAAACCTTTATTTAAACGTGGTACACCACTGTCACCCAGTGGCCGCTGACGGTACCGCAGTTGGTCGGCAATATTCACTCTGTAAGACGTAGAGACATTTTCCGCCCACTGTTTGAGGTGAAAAAATGCATCTTATGGAGCGAAAAATTTGGTACTTATTCATTGGTGGAGTTTTTTGGGTAGAGTTGTAATGATGCCATGTTGATAAAATTTAGAGGAGTGTTATCCACAAGTGTTCCACACTTACACCTACATTTTCGTTTACCTGCACCTCTCCATTCCAAAGAAAGTAGGGTTCAAGGAGAAGTGGAAAAGAATGTGTAATGGAGTTGGGCTGTATTTTCTAAAGGTGAAAAGTTTATGTTCTAATAATGCCATAGTAAGGAAGTGTGTCCCCCACTTGCACCTACATTTTGGTTTCCTACACTGCCCTGTTACTGAAAATTGGGGTTCAAAGAAGGAGGTGGACAGGGTAAAATGCCATGAAAGTTAGTTTTGTGAAAAGTTAGGTATAAAATTAGGGGCCCCACCGCTCCCTGCTTTGTACTCCCCCCCCCCCCAGGGGCCCTAATTTGTATTTTCAATTTTGGTCTCCTATGCACACTTGGTGTACACTTGAAACAGCAGCCCTGATGTTTAATTTGCACAAGATTTTAAACTCGTAACCGCATATATTGAAAATATTTAAAGCTGGGGAGCTGAAATTTTGATTACTGAGGTTCTCCTGTGTACCCTGAAAATTTCATGTTGTAACAACCAACTAAAGGTTTGTACACAGAGTTGTTAGGCTGCAGAATATAGAGGCGGGCGGAGGAGGCGCATGTGGTGGGCGGATCACGAGGCCAACTCCAAAACAGGGATAGCTGCCATTTTTTTTTTTTTTAATGAGAACCTGACACTTTTACCCACTGGGGCTGACTCCTGACCTCAAGATGGTCTCCCTTTCACCCACACAGCTGGACTGAATTAGAGGAGAGGAAACATGTGGAAAGGGTGAAAAGGCCAACAAGGGTTTCATACAGATAATGGACAAATTATACTGAGCAAAGTATCATTTTGCTTCTCAGCAAATCCAAAATAAAACTTACTCTTCAAAAATGTTGATCCTGGTTGTTGAAATTAAAATATTTAGAAAGACCAAAGCCAAATTCTGTAGCTACTATGACTAACGTATGTTTCAGACACTTATCAAAACAGAGGAAGCTACATGGATTAGTGACAATTCAACATATCAAGGCAATTTTAAGGTGACTACTACAAGCTAAAAATCAGTATGTGTGCGCAGCTGGCAAACTAGTATTCAATTTTCATTACCCTGAGCACACCATGCTGACAAGTTGATTTTAATTTATATTTTATGATATATCATTAACCCATTTGGCACTGACATAAGTAATGCCAATGTAGTGTTATACATCACTTATTGTGACTTTATCTGGTGAGAACATAACCACAATGCAGCCAACTGCAAAACTGTTTGCTGTGCAATGGCATCACCATAATGCAATTATTATTATTATTATTATTAATATTAAAATATTAATAATAATATTAATACACAGTATTTATATAGCCCCAACATATTACACAGAACAAAGTTCATAGTCATGTCACTAGCTGTCCCTCAAAGGGGCTCACAATCAGGTGATTTAGTAAGTGGTCAATTTCTATTATTGTCCAGTGTGATGTCACTGCCATATCAAATTCCCGGGGTTTCCAGGCTAAGTGCAGAGGGCCACTTTACAACTAGAGGATTGCACATTACCAAAGTGGTGACACTGCCACACAGACAATCCCTGTGAGCTAATTTATGCTAATGTACTGCCCATTTCTTTTTAGAACCCTTGTTGGGTCCAAAATAATCAGCCCGTTTTCCAAATTCTATTGATAAGAAAGGGTCAGGCTGTGGAGGAAAGAGGATGCTAAATAAAATCCAGAAAGGAAAGGGGACAAGTTAATATGCTGCAGCTTCTACTACACATCGGTAAGTATCTCTCAGTGTGCTGTAAGCAATTTCAATCCAGAAAAAATGCCTGTACAAATGTGCAAAAGAAAAAGGCAATATCTTTTATTTTTACTTTTTTGTTTTAGAAAATGTAATGTTTTAACCACCTGGGCGTTACACTGATGTCTAGATTTCTGTACCAAAAGCGGTACCCTGTTTTTCATGAATTTTTTTTTTTTTTTAAATTGTAGACCTGTAAGTTACAGAAATATGTCCGAACAAGGGTCTAGTAGATATCATGAATATAAAAAAAGTTTGAAACACACAATCATGTAAAAAAAAAAAAAA
>NW_027317059.1:12351-15120 GCF_032062135.1 Pyxicephalus adspersus
TCCTTTTTTTTTTGCATAGAAATTTTTGTTTATATTGTGGGCTTGTAATTTTTAGGATGAACTCCCGGGTATGATAATTATATTTATTTATTATATTATAATCATAAATTATAATATAATACATAGTTATAAATAATAATTTAAAAAATAATGAAATATTAGACAACAATGTAATCTAAAAATAAAATATAAAATTAAAAATGTACTTTATTTTTATTTCATGTTGTGTGTTTTTGTACTGTAAAAACCATTTACAAGCAGATTACATTGTATTCTGCTTTTAAATTTCCCTCCCTGACACACCCCCATACATCACCAAGCACATCACCCGGAAGATGACTCATCCTCCGGGGTGATGTGAGTGGGGGATTTCCCTGCCTGCTCACACAGGCACATAGACGCCGGAGCTGCTGCTGCTCGCATCTCCAGAGAGATGCAAAGCACAATGCAGGATTTCTGCATTGTGCTTTACATCTCACTGTAGATGCCAGCATCAATAGCAATTTTTTTATTGCTGCTGGAGGAGCTGCGGGGACAGGGTAAGTATTTTCTTTCAGTTGTAATCCGATTGTCATACAATGTATGACAATCGGATTGCAATATAACGTTTGTTTATATTTTTAACCACCTGAGAAAAGTTCGGGTTTAACACTTTTTGCAAGTGTTTTTACCCCGAACCAAGGTCGGGTTTAACAGCCAGGTGGTTAGTTCAGAATCACTTATCAGAGCAGGTAGGATCTATATCAAATGTTCACCAGTACGAAAATACATACATATTTGGCGTTTATCCACACAGGTGCTTTAAATTTTATTTAGAACAAAATTCTTGTAAATTTATAAACACACAGATAAAACAGGCAGGGATATCACAATTGGTAGGTTTGTGTTCTGTTTAAACTGCTTTCTGCAAAAACCAAAGGTTTTAGAAGTATGAACACTATTTAATAACCAAGTGGGGAGATTTGCCTTACTTATTTTGTTAGAGTGTTAAGGCCCAGTCTTCAACATCGTATTCAACTGTATCCAAAACTTTTACAATGCTTTCTAGATTTAAGCTTTTAAGCAAATCACAGTGGATTCACACTGCCAAATACTAGTTTATGGCAGCCCTTTGTCATGTCATTCCGTAAAACCTCTATTGTAAAAAGCAATAGGACTTTGAGGGTTTAGCTCAATAAATAGGACTTTGTAGGCCAACCATATTCAATTTCCACATCTGTATAAAAAAAAATAACTTATTAAATATCATTAAGAACATAACATTTAAAACTCATTAAAATGTGGAACAATCAAATTCACATTATTAATAATAAACAAGATTTATATAGCGCCAACATATTACACAGCGCTGTACATTAAAATGGTTGTTGCAAATGACAGAAATACAGACTGATACAGGAGGAGAGGACCCTGCCCCGAAGAGCTTACAATCTAGTAGGTGGGGGAATTTACACACAATAGGAGCGGGATATTTAGTGATGGTTTCAAAAGACAGAAGAAGATGGGTGGGCAAGTTTGAAAAAATGGGTTTTTGTGCTCTTTTAAATGAGCAGAAAGTAAGAGCATGCCGAATAGGACGAGGAAGACCTTTCCAGAGAGTCGGGCAGCTCTAGAGAAGTCTTGTATCCGTGCGTGTGATGAGATTATGAGTGAGGAAGTCATTAGTAGGTCATTGGAAGAGCGAAGAGAGCGGCTGGGGAGGGATTTATAGGCAAAGCACAGGAGGTTGAATTTGATTCTAAGGTGAAATGGAAGCCAGTGTAGAGATCTGCAAAGAGATGCAGCGGAAGAGGAGCAGCGGGAAGGATGGATGAGTCTGGCTGCAGCATTCATAATAGATTGTAGAGGAGAGAGTCGGGTTAGTGGAATACCAAAGAGGAGGAGGTTACAGCAGTCCAGACGAGAGATGATAAGAGCATTTACAAGGAGTTTGGTGGTCCCAGGGGACAGGTAGGGGCGGATTTTGGAGATGTCGCGTAGGTGAAAGTGACCAGACCTGGAAATGTTTTGAATATGGGGGGTAAATGAGAGGGCAGAATCAAAGGTGACACCAAGACAACGTGCCACATATTCCTGTCTGGGTTGCCCAATCCGAGGGGCATACCCTGCTGATTTTCGACGCCTTTCACTAAATCAATCCGCTTCTTCAGGAAAGAGACAGAAATATCTACAATTAAAACAATAAATTTTATTCATCAGACATCTCAAATTGACTATTCAAATTCATTCCATTCAAATATTTTTCTCCAAATGTCAAAATGCCTGATTCCTGTGTCACATAAACCCCACCTCAATAGATGGCAAGGACATAAATAATATGGATTCAAGAGTCAAATCCTTTATCTAATAACATGAAATAGGATAGTCAATTTGGGCTAGATTTATCAGAAATATTGTGAACGTGTACAAAAAGATTTTTTTGTAATAAGTGTTCTATGTATTAACATAAGACAGTATAGTAATCAAGTTGAGCCAAACATCTGTGAATTAAACCTAGAAAAATGCAAAACAAAGTGCAACTGTGCTAAAACTCTATTCTCTTATATAGCAGCATTTGTTTGTGAAAGACACCTAGATTCCCTTGCAATTCATTGCAATTCCCCTTTAGGAATATTAAGATAGGTGCTTATGTTCTGACTCAGTTATGTGCACTAGTGCCTCCACTATTAACACTATTTACCCTGTTTCCCCGATGATAAGACACTGTCTTATTTTTTTTGGAAGGCCAAAATATGCTCTAGGGCTTATTTTCAGGGGGATGCCTTATTT
>NW_027317059.1:16015-19446 GCF_032062135.1 Pyxicephalus adspersus
GGGCTGTCTTATTTGATGGCCCTGCCTTATCATCGGGGAAACACGGTAAGTGATAAGTGCCTCTTGATGCTTAAGTGAAATATAGTGAGTTCCTCTAATTGCGTCAAATAGACCATAATTATCCCTATGTGTTAATTTGTCACTCTCAGATATCTTACATATCCTTGCTTTAATTCCGTTTCTTGATAGTAGTAGATTAGTAAGCACCATTATCCAAGTTTTCAAAAATATCTAAAACATAGCGATTTTACTCTGTAAATTCCATGTTTAACAAAATACCTCTCAAGTATGACATGTGGGACATTTACTTACTTTGGTTTTAACTCTATCAAATATTGCTTTTTGTGGTCAGCTATTCATTTTATCCGGTCTCCATTCAATTTCAGATCCCACTGATGCTCTAGCGTGTCCACATATGCGTCCCCGCATGGGAAGCTGGCTTTTTAATTGGCAAAGCCTAATATTTTAGCGCCGCGGTCAGCTATGACGCGGTGTTGAGGGGAGTGTCCCCTTTTAGAAATGGACCCACGTCTTGTCATATCGAAGGGCGGTGGGAGGAGGGGCGGGCGGACAGAAGAGGAAGAGCCATCGGTACTAGATGACACTCCCTCTCACGTCACGCACGCCGTTTAGCATTCCACCCACCCTGGGGGCGGGCCAGCAAAACTATTCCGCCCCTCCAACCATCACCACGGAGGATAAGGACAAGCGTCATCAAATCACAAGAGGGGATTGTGATGCTATCCATCCCATCCCTTAATCCTCTAACTTCTGTAACAGAAATGGCTGATTCATTATAACTCAAAAACAATTATTGTGCTAGCTAGTCAATATAGTTAGTATGTAAACAATTGAGCAAGTTATCACTAGTGTTGTTGTTTGAATTCGGGTCATCCTAATGTTCGACCCGAATATGAACGTTCAAATTCGGGTGGACCCGACCCGAATTTTGCTGGATTCGAATACCCGAATTCGACCCTCCCACAATGCATTCCAACAACTGGGGACCTCCCCCATGATGCACAGTGCCCTCCAATTAGAGCAGGGATGCCCCCTCCATCTTTGTCGTGGCAGACAGCCGATTAGCTGTCTGTCACTGCATGCCACACAGACAGCCATTGGCCTATATAAGGCCAAGGCGTGCCTGCATTTACCACTCCTGACAGAGATTTGCTGATAGCATCACAACCTTTCTGTGCTGCTTGGCTTGCTTTCTTTGTCAAAGTTAAAAAAAGTGCTTTACTTTGGTAGACTGTGTCACACTCACACTATTAGTCAGATAGATTGTTGCATTGTACTGTATTTGTGCAGTCCTGAAATCTACTGTACTCAGGTAGAGTGTTTCACTGAGAGATAGATAGATAGATAGATAGATAGAGAGAGAGAGAGAGAGAGAGAGAGAGAGAGAGAGATAGATAGATACATAGATAGATAGATACATAGATAGATAGATACATAGATAGATACATTGATAGATAGATAGAAAGAAAACTAGATGGATAGATAAATAGTCAGTCAGTGTGTTACATACGCTGACTGCGTGCACAGTATCACACTTGTACTGAGAGACAGACACAAAGATGCAGTGTATACTGCAGTATATAGTTTGTATACTGTGGTGCATATTACAAGCGTCACCACTGAAGCAAAGTGCTTGCTTGCAGTTTTTGTGTCAACCCCCCTCCCCCCCCATCAAGTTGACCTATACATATATCATATACATATATATATATATATATATATATTAGCTAGAAAGTAGGCAGGGTGAGGGTAGGCAGGGTAGGCAGGAAAGTTTGCAGGGTGTCAAGCCACATAAATAAAAACATTTGTACAATGTCTGGCCAAGTAGGAAAGGGCAGCTTTGGCAGGGGTGGCAAGCAAACCAGTATGAGTTTGTTTTTAGCTGCAGACCCAAGAACAAGAAGCGCTGCTGTTGGTAGTGGGCGTCCATTATTGCCACACCAGGCAGAAGACGTAGTGGAGTACATGACCCAGTCTGGGTCTAGTGATTATACCCCCTCTTCATCCCAGTCCCAGACACAGGCCTTACAGGTGTCCCAAACAGTCCATGATACACCTGTTCCATCCTAGTTCCTCATCAGCGGCTGGAAAGTCACGTGTACGGCAGTATGTAGAGGAGTCCCACCGAGGGGTTGGAGAGGCGGAGCTGCAATCATTCATTGAAGATGCTCAGTTGATTGAGTCATCTGACGAAGAGAGTCAGTTCACAGGCTTTCCCCCCAGTTACTTTTCACCAGAACACTCTCAGCCAGACGAGTCAATTCAAACTGGCGCCAAAAGGCCGCTGCTTCCTTTCGGCACATATAGGGAAACTGTCTCATCTGATGATGATAATGTCCTTGATCCGACATGGGGCAAACAAGGAGATCATCATAGGCAGGAAGAAGAGGAGGAGGAGGAAGAAGAGGAAGAGGAGGTTGCAGAGCACCCTCAAAGGGGGAGAGGGAGGAAGAGGGTAAAAGCTGCCCACACTCTGCATTTTTCAATTACCAGTGAGGCAAGTCATAGACGTGAATTGACGGAAGCTGTCACCACAGCTATGCCTCAACAACCGCGGACCGCCACCACGAGCACCAGCTCCAGAGCACCTTTTGGCCCAGGTAAATGTTCGCCAGTGTAGGCATTTTTTAATGTCCATAGTGATGACAACACTTTGCCCATCTGTAAACTGTGTGCTCAACACTTGAAATGAGGCAAAAACCCAAACAAACTTGGAACAAGTTGCATGAGCACTCATTTAAAAAGCCACCACCCGGTAACCTGGCGGGAACACCTGGTGAAAGCACAGAGCTCTGTGCGACCACCTCCGCCCAAGAAGCAAACTCAAACTGCTCGATCCTCCTCCGCTGCCTTTACTCCTTCTGCCACTTAAGTTTCCTGTGCTGCTGCCAGCAATTTGAGTGTGGCATGTAGCCGATCATTACCTTTTTCAAGCTCCACCAGCGGTGAGCAGGAGCTCCAATGCAGAACGGCTGCTGTTTGTGGCGTTGCTAGCAGTCAGGACCAGGCATCATTGCCATCCCCCACAACTTCTACCCCATTGTCCAATTGTTTTGGGGTCATTTGGGCCATATTTCCTCTTGCGCTCCAGCATCTGGGGGATGGAAGGTTGGATGCTGCTAATGCTAACCACAGAACCAAGCTGATCAATGCGGCAATTGCACAGCTGATTGCGTTAGAGCTCCTCCCTTACCGGCTGGTGGACTCCAATGCATTCCGTTCTGCATTCCTCTGCGCAAAGCCACAGTACGTTATGCCTAAGCGACAGTACTTTTCACAAAAATGTGTTCCTGCTTTGCATGAACACATGCAGAGCAATGTGTCCATGGCCCTGCAGCACTCAGTTTCTGGCAAGGTGCACCTGACAACCGACAGTTGGTCGAGCAAGCATGGAGTGGGAAGATATATTT
>NW_027317059.1:20380-33789 GCF_032062135.1 Pyxicephalus adspersus
CACTTCGTATCTTTCCTAAAACCTATAAAAAATTCAGTATTTCTCTCCAAAAAATAGAGATATTTCATTCCGATCCCACTTTGCTATATATCTCCAAAGCCATAAAAATTTCTATATTTCTCTTTCAAAAATCTAGATATTTAATTCTGATAGCACTCTGTATCGATCCAAAAGACCATAAAAAATTCTATATTTCTCTACAGAAAATACAAATCTTTAGTTCTGATCCCACTTTGCTATATTTCCCCAAAGCCATAAAAATTGATGTATTATTATACAAACAATACAGATATTTAATTCTGATAGCACTTAGATATGTATCCTAAAACCCATAAAAATGTATGTATTTATGTGAAACAAATACATATATTTAACTATGATAGCACTTGCTAGATATCCACAAATGATAAAAAATGTATGTATTTCCCTGCGTATTCCACCAAGTCCGTTACCTTTTATGTGGTTTCACTAGATAGTAGGTATGGAAAGTGTGATTTTCATTAATAAATAATGTCTCAATTAGCTACAGCTTCTACACTGTCCATGGAGGTTATGGCCTCAACCTCCAATGTGGTCCACGCTCCGTACCAGGGCCCACCGCCTCCTATTGCCTGTTACTGCTGCCGCCTTCCCAGTACCCAACTCTAGATGCAAGATAATAATGCAGTCCACGATCCGTCTTCGAGCCCACCGCCTCCTCCTCCTGCTTGTAAATGATGCTGCCACCTGGCCAGTACCTGACTTTAAATGCAAGACAATAATGTCGTCCACACTCTGTCTCAGAGCCCACCTCCTCATCCTCCTGCTGTAAATGATGCTGCCGCCTGCCCAGTACCTGAGTTTAGATGCCAGACAATAATGCTGTCCATACTCCGTCTCAGAGCCCATCGCCTTCTCCTCCTGCTGTAAATGATGCTGCCACCTGCCCAGTACCTGACTTTAATTGCCAGACAATAATGCCGTCCATACTCCGTCTCAGCCCACCGCCTATTCCTCCTGCTGTAAATGATGCTGCCACCTGCCCAGTACCTGACTTTAGATGCCAGACAATAATGCCGTCCATACTCCGTCTAAGAGCCCACCGCCTTCTCCTCCTGCTGTAAATGATGCTGCCGCCTGCCCAGTACCTGACTTTAATTGCCAGACAATAATGCCGTCCATACTCCGTCTCAGCCCACCGCCTCTTGCCAGACTAGACTCCAGCTCAACAGGGTCTTCTTTCCCCGCTGATTCCTCCAAGCCCAATCCCTTTCATGTGGTTTCACTACATAGTAGGTAGGGGCAGATTGGAATCTCGCTCATCCATTCATGTCTCCAATAGCTACTGCTTCTACATTGTCCGTAAAGGTGATGGGCTTCTGTTGTAATGCACTCCTTGCTCCATCTCAGGGCTGTTGCACCTCAAGATTGTTTATGAATATGTAAATAGATATGTATATAGAGGTATGTATATATATATATATATATATATATGATATAAATGTACATATATGTGTGTATAAATATGTGATCAGGGATAAATGTATATAATACTCTGGAAGAGATAATATTCCAATAGATAGACTGGATGTAAGCAACATAAAACAATACAGGAATGTAATGCTAGCAATGGGATGTTTCATTAAAACCTGTTGTATCTGTGTACTGGCCTCTGGCCCACCTAGGGGGTCTCTAATTCAAAGACTTCACAGGCATAACAAGAGGTAATAAATACCAATAGAATTATCTAAGAAGATTTCCCTTACATTACTCATACCTGTAATCAGAGTTACCCCACAATAAGAAAATATTACCAATTTATCATAATGAGTGTTTCAGTTCAGGAGGCACCGCAGAAGGCATGCAAAGGGATTGGCAGGCACACTGCCAGACTAATGAAATGTGTGTAAGTCTGATGATGTGGTGATGGCTACAGGTAGTGTATCTGGTAATATAGATATATAGATAATATAGGATAATCAACGTGACAGGTCTCAGTCTTATGTCTTAGTATATTTTATCATTTACAACAATAATCCCCAAAATATTATTGACATAAGTTTTGAAATGCCCAATAGGCCCGACAAAGGCTTCTCCTGGAAGTGACGTGCTGATTTTAATGCATGTGCCCTAAGTATCTTTAGGAGACAGGCGGATTCCAAGGCCTACCAACCTACAGTTGTGAGTGTCTGTAATCAAGAAATACTTCAAATAAAGGCACAGAGTGCCCATGCCTATGATGGACTTGATTGATGGATCGCTTGGGAATAAATCTTATAAATCTATAATATTGGACTTTTCCACCACAATCATGAAAATTATGGACTGGTTAACAAAGCACAATAGACTGCGGGGAACCACATAAGTTGCCTTTCTTTTTACCATATCAGAAACTTTATTCTAACTTTCAAAGAAAGTTTTATTGCATATACTAATAAATGAAGAACTGAGAATAATGAAGGGAATCCAGACATAAACAATCATGGTTCTTGTGTGGCTAATGCTTCGATAGCCACAAGCAGGGGTCTGTTGCACCTCAAGATTGTTTATGAATATGTAAATAGATATGTAAATGTATATAGAGGTATGTGTATATATATATATATATATATATGATATAAATGTACATATATGTGTGTATAGATATGTGTTCAGGGATAAATGTATATAATACTCTGGAGGAGATAATATTCCAATAGATAGACTGGATCTAAACAACATAAAACAATACAGGAATGTAATGCTAGGAATGGGATGTTTCATTAAAACCTGTTGTATCTGTGTACTGGCCTCTGGCCGGCCTAGGGGGTCTCTAATTCAAAGACTTCACAGGCATAACAAGAGGTAATAAATACCAATAGAGGGTTTGCCAACAAACAACCACAAACAAACAAAGAGATGAAAAGAACAGATCACTAGTAGGTCCTTCAAGGGGCAATTAATCCATCAAGCCAGAGTTGGCAGAAGATGGATGCATAATCAAACAAATGGGTTGGGTTGATAACCCAGCTGGACCTCTGGTACACAAAAAGTATGTGGCCGTCCTGGGAGACTCCATTCAAAGATCCGTCAACAAGGATCTTGTGAAAATACTGCAGAATGATTACTTTCGAACTGAGAAGCAGCTGAAAGGAAAGGGTGACATGTCATTTGCAAACGACACGTTGGGAGATCTCTGGCTAAAATGCATAATGCCATAATTTACCGCCAAGTGCGTCATTACAGAACTGACCACCAACTTGTACGGTTCTATTTCCTGATCCATGTTTCTTCGGAATACATAGAGAACGTGCTGGCCAACTTCCAACATGGACCTTAGCACGATGTTGTCATCATCACCTCGTGTATATAGGATGATAGCAGGTATCATAATGAGCAATCAGTCACTGCAAATGTACAAAACCAACATGGACCACCTGTTTATTCGGCTCACCGAGGTGCTCAGCCCCAAATGTCTGTTGATATGCAACACGTCCATGTCTGTTGGATTCAAAGCTGGTAAAGTGCTAGAGTACCCAATTCCTAATGTGCACTGAGACATCATAGAAGGAAATTTCTACAGCACCACACTGGCATATTTGCACCAATTGGATGTGATTGACTTGCACTTCCACTTACGCTTCAAGCTGTGCTACAGGGTTGGCAAGATGGCACCCACTCGAATCAGCTGGCTCATCGGAAGTATACCTGCATCCTGATGGCTCATTGTGATTAGACCTGGGGCTGTGCAGCAGGAACAGCAGGAAGAGGAGGCGGTGGGCTCTGGGACAGAGCTTGGACAGCATTGGTAACTGGCATCTAGAGTTGGGTACTGGGCAGGCGGCAGCAGTAACAGCATGAGGAGGAGGCAGTGGGCCCTCAGACAGGAGGGCATTAGAAGTTGAGGCCATCACTGATATGGACAGTGTCGAAGCTGTAGCTATTGGAGACATGAATGAATGAATGAATGAATGAACGACATTCCAATCTGTCCCTACCGAGAAAAACAAAATGTAAAAAAAATACAGATATTTATTTTTGATACTACTTGCTATCTATCCAAAAGGACAGAAAATTGTATGTATTTCTCTACTAAAAATACAAATATTTAATTATGAATCACAGCTCCATTACAAGTGATATAGGCCTCAAAGTAGGCAGAGGTCCCTGATGGGGATACTCGTTAAAAAAAATTAGACAGTTACACAGCTACATTTTGCAAGTTATTGACCTCAGAGACAGAGTAGAGGTAGAGGGCCACCAGGGGGAGGAGTAGAAGGAGATGCCGAAGGCTGTGAACGCCCTCTTCCCATCAAGGTGTCAGCAGGCCGTGCAGCAGTGGACGACTAATCAGTACACTTTGCAGAGGGGGTGTTGAAGTCATTGCCGATCCAAGCCTTATTAAGTTTAATAAAAGTGACTTGGTCGACATTTTCTGCGGAGAGCCGAATCCCATTGTCACTCACTACGCCCCAAGCTGCACTGAACGCTCTTTCAGATAACACACTTGTGGCTGGGCAGGTAAGGATCTGAATGGCATGTTCTGCCAGCTCCGGCCACTGCTCAAGCTTGGATACCCAGTAGCCCAGTGGGTCCTGGCTTTGCAGGTTGTCCCATGCAGAGCTCAGGTATTCCTGCACCATGACTGACTACAGCTGCTCAGTGTCATTGACAATTGCTGCACGACTGGCAGCTTGCTTCTGCTGAAAAGAAGCCTGCATAGTTTGGTTTAGACGACCTCTACCACCCATGCCGACCTCTAGCGCTGCTTAAAGAAGTTGTTTGGCTCCCATGGCTGGTGGAACTGCCATAGGGATCCCTGCTGCTGCTGGCAGTTGGAAAGGCTGAGCACAAGTCCCCTACAAGCACTTCTTGGTAGTGCTGCACTTTAGGTCCCATGTATTGGGGCAAGATCAGTTGTTGTATCTCAGGCTTGTAACGTGGATCCAGTAACGTAGCAATCCAATAGTCGTCAGTCTTGGTTTTAATGTGGTGAATGTGTGTATCTTTGGCTTTGCACTCTTGCATGAAGACTGTCATGTGGCTTAAACTACCCACAGCTGAGGTAATTCTGGTACCCAGACTCCTGTGGGTCGAAAAGCAGCACAGGGTCGTCGTCCTCCTCCTCCTCCTCTGCCTAGTCTTGCCATCCACGGAACATGGCGCCTTGTGTTTGGGTGGATGGATGCTCAAGTACCCTCAATATCATCCTCTGCCCCTTCCTCCCCTTCAATGTCCACCTGCAATGCCTGCAATGTCCACCTCATCCTCTTCCACCTCCTCTTCCTGGATTTGTGGTGCACTATGTCTAGTAGGCACGCATGTCCGAGATGATGTTTGAAACGTCTCTTGATGCAGCGTCTGCTCTGTGTTGTGTCCGAGATCCACTATCATCTTTTCCTGCAGACATATGATGGGCATGGTGTCACTGACACAGGCCTGATCTCTGTTGATCATCCTGGTGGCCTCTTCAAAAGGTGACAATACAGTGCACAAGTCCTAAATTTGCAGCCACTCCGCAGGGCTGAAGAAAGGTAGTGTACGTATACGTCTCAAACGGCTTTCTGTTGATCAGCCAGCCACTGCAGCATGTAAAAGGTGGAATTCCAACATGTGGCCACATCACAAATTAACCGGTGCACTGGCAGGTTGAGATTTCGCTGTAAATCCACCAATCTGGCACTGGCTGTGTACGACCGGCAGAAATCTGCGCTCCAGGGTTAAAAATGCCACCCACTCGAATCAGCTGGCTCATCAGAAGTATACCTGCATCCTGATGCCTCATATTGATCAAGCCTGGGCTGTGCAGCAGGAAGAGGCTCTGAGACAGAGCGTGGACAGCATTGGTAACTGGCATCTAGAGCTGGGTACTGGGCAGGCGGCAGCAATAACAGCATGAGGAGGAGTAACACAGCCATCCACACTACGTCTCAGGGCCTGCTCCCTCCTCCTCATGCTATTACTGCTGCTGCCTGCCCACTGCCCAGTACCCAGCTCTAGATGCCAGACTAGACTCAGGATCAACAGGGTCTTCTTTCCCCGCTGATTCCGCCAAGCCTGTTCCGTTTCATGTGGTTTCGCTACGTAGTAGGTACGGATTGGAATCCCGTTGATCCATCCATATCTCCAATAGCTACAGCTTCAACACTTTCCATATGAGTGATGGCCTCAACCTCTAATGCCGTCCTTGCTCCTTCTCAGGGCCCACCGCCTCCTCCTCATGCTGTAACTGATGCCGCCTGCCCAGTTCCCAATTTTTTTTTTTTACTTGTACAGTGTTGTGCAGAGCTGGGAGAGTCTTGACATGTCTTTTTAAATGTATCTATAGGCTGTAGAAGCTCTCCACCGACCCGAATAACAACCTGAATTTTTCCCCCATTGACTTTAATGGAGTTCGAATTCGATGTTCGATCACCCGAATAATTATGCATTATATAGCGGTCGAATCGAATAGTGAGCTATTTGACCAACACTAGTTATCACTCATATTCTAGGTAAATATATAAATACATATGATCTTGTAAAATAGCGTTGACCATTATGATATTCTGGATGTTAATTATATTTATTGTATTACTTTCCCTTAAATATTAGCCTTCCAGAAATCGTACTTTAACCACATATGTTTACATTTAATTACTTATATAGGTTCTATTATATCATCAACATTATACATCAAGTTGTCTTTGGACTAAGAAAAATGCAAATTACCCATAAACATTATTATTCCATATTCAGGACATATATATGAGAATTCGTATATGCGCCTATGCATTTTTTACAATCTCTTTCATATGTTTATCTACCACATAATTTATTTTCATAATTTTATATAGAAAACACGGGAAAGAAAAGAAAAACAGAGAAGAAAGTATGGATTTTGTTTTACAGAAAGGATTGGTAGCTCAGAACTTCGTTTAATCCTGGGAAACTTGTAGCATTCAGTAGATAAATCCATTTCGTCTCCTTTTGTAGGATAAGTCTGTGTCAATTTCCTCCCCTTTGGGTTCTCTGGGACATGTATAATTTAAAATCATTTGTGTTGAAGCTGTGGCTTGTTCCCATGTGGAGACTAATGGGGATGACTATCTTACCATTCCTAATTGCATAAATATGCCTTTATATTCTTCTTTTGAATTCCCTCTTTGTCTTCCCCACATAGAAGCAGCCACAACTACAGAATGCTAGGTAAATTATCCCCTTGGTCCTACAATTGACCATTTGTTGCAGTTTGGGATTAACTCCTATCGGTACTGTTATTGTTTCTTTCCTGTGAATCCAGGTACACTGTCCACATGACCCATAGGGAAGAGTGCCTCCTTTAGCTTTTAGGTTTTGTTTCTTTTCTCAACGTCAAAGTGACTAGATTCTAATTTGTCTCTCAGTGAAGGTAATCTTCTAAATGTCATTTGTAGGTATGTGGTATATATTTATTGATTGTTGAATTAAAAGTAAGAATGGGCCAAAATTGGTCACAAACATTTCTTAATTTAGAGTGTTGTTCTGAGTACTGAGTAATTATTCTCAATGAAATAGCTGACAAATAAATACACACTTGTTCCAAGTCAATTACTAAAATAATTTGGAAGCCAGTTGGTCAGTGTACTAGGCAGTTCAACTAGCATAATAAGAAGGATTGACAATGACAGCTAATGTGTCCACCAGAAAATGTTTTTCCTAAAAGGCTACCACAAACAACCTTGAGTTTTGTTGGAAAACCTACTCTGATAGTTGCAACACAAGCAGACCATTTGTTGAATCTTTGACAGATAAGACATCTTTTTTAAACATCGGCCATGTGTACTGAATCCCTACTAATAGACTTCACTACACCATGCAAAAAATCTCACTGGCAGGACAAACAGAAAATTCACAGCTAGGGTCAGTAGTGCAATGAAGGAAATACAGAGATAAAATGTAAGTATGCAAAGGGGTGAATGTAATACATAACAGACAAGAGTGCAGTTAATGCATCAGCAGTTATCTGGTTTCTCAG
This sequence comes from Pyxicephalus adspersus, assembly GCF_032062135.1. NCBI lineage: Eukaryota > Metazoa > Chordata > Amphibia > Anura > Pyxicephalidae > Pyxicephalus > Pyxicephalus adspersus. The sequence goes on from NW_027317059.1 coordinate 28,335, forward strand.
TGAGCTATGGGCAGGACTCCTGGAAACGAACATCACCCTAGAAGCAGCAAGTGTGCTTTTATGCATTGTAAAGCCCATTTGTGCATCTCCAGACCTAAATGCCAGAGGAGAGTGACAAGCTCGATCCCAATTTAGAGAGTGGAAGTCTCACAATCTGGTGTCACTCCTCCTGACAGGGTCCTGAAACGCAGCCATTTTTAGAGGCATCACTTTAGGCCTGAGGAGTGAAAGGCATGGGGTTGTAGCTACATGACAACTCACTGACATTGACAAGAACATAACTTGGTTGACAGTGTTAAGGGAAAGGAACTCCAGGCCAAGTTTAAAAAACAGACAGAACTTCTATTGCATCATGAGATTTTTTTTTAATTCTACTTAAGACCATTAACCTAAGGTATTGTTTAACTCCAAAACTGTACATACATGCACATGTGCCCCAAAACTCAAGCACTATAACCCAGACTCCTGAAATTGAAAGCATACCAATCTCCAAAGTTGGAAAAACAAGAAGGAGCGCATTGGGTGTCGTGTGATTTGGTAACGTGTCACAGCTCTAGGGTCCTAAGCCAAGAATTTTCTTATAATCAGGAGTTGGGTGACACTCATTTTGGAAAATTAGTGATGTACAGACACTCCAGTGCATTAATTCCCAAATTCAGCCAAACCAAATCATTGTTCGTGCTGGAAGGGGACTGATTAGAGCCTTTGACCAGTTATTTGTGTGTGCCCTGGCACTAGGTAGATTTTCCCTAAATCACACCCACACAAAGTATTGGGACGCCACCTGAGGAGGGGGCACAGCACCGTACCCAGTGGGGGGGAGGGTCCTCCACACAGATAAACACTGTAACTTGCCTGCTGATTGGATAACAAAACGAGCAGAAGCACACTGATAAAGGCATATAGACTCTTACTTCCTGTACACTTGTACAATGAATCCCCACACAATGCCACAACAAATGCTGCTCTACAGAGGACTGGTCTTTGTGGCTTCTGAATTTCAACATTCATCCATCTCAACCTTAAGTAGCACATACAAAGGCACACGGGCATCACAATTGGTGTGGGGGGTCTGAAAAGCTAGCAGTATTTAAAGGGCTAGGAAAAGACAGAAATGGCATACTATGGTTTTACACATATAAGGCAGCAGCAGGCTAATTGGATAACCCCCCTCACTGCTTTCCTGACAAATCGCCTCTAAATCACAGGGTACTTTAGATCTTTTGGGTGATACAAATTTAGCGTTGGATCATTGTCACGGATCTGTCACAAGTATGGGGAAGTGGAACCTCTGTGCAATCTGCACGTTAGGCAGAGGTATGAGCTGAGGCGCAGAGTCTAAGGAACCACCCGGCGTTCACCAGAGCACCCCGCAAGGAGTGATGGACTTTGCTGCGGACGGTGCCCAGGTGCAGACAGCAGCTGACTGCAGATGGAAACGAAGGGTAGTACAAAGTCGATAGGCAATCTCAAAAACCAGAGCAGGACCAGGTCAGGGCAAGCGGCAAACGATCAAAGTCAAAACAAGCCAATGTCAGAACCAGGGGATCAGCACTAGGAAACAGACACAAGCTGGACCCTCAGGTAAACACACCTATTGCAAAGGAAGGCAAGGAGTGTTAGTCTGAACCCAGCTTATATAGTGAGGTTAATAGGCTGGCTGGTCCAGATTCCAGATTTCATGGAAGCTGGCTCTGACTTCTGCTGCGTCCAGAACCTCTGAACCAGAAGGAACAGGAGGAGGTACTTTGGGGTGACATCCATAGGTCAGGAAGAAAGGGTTGAAACCAGTAGGTTCGCTAACACGGCTATGATGAGCAAACTCAGCCCAAGGAAATAATTCACTCCAATTGTCCTGCCTGGCTGATACATAGGGACGGAAAAATTGTTCCAGGCACTGATTGACTCTTTCAGTCTGACCATTGGACTTTGGATGGTAGGTAGAAGAGAAGTCCAGCAGAATCTCTAACAGATGACATAGGGCCCTCCAAAAACAAGATGTGAACTGAACTTCTCGATCTGAGACTTTGCTGGAGGGAAGACCATGGAGGCGGAACACTTTCTGGGGAAAGATTTTAGCCAAAGCTGGAGCTGAGGAAAGCTCTTTCAATGGAATAAAATCTTGGAAAAACGATCAACTGCAACCAAAATAACTGTGCAATCATTTGATGGAGGTAGGTCTGTGATAAAGTCCATGGAAATATGGGTCCAAGGACACTTAGGTACAGGCGGAGGAAGAAGTGGACCAGATGGTAATCTTCTTGGAACTTTATTTTGAGCACATTTGGAACAGGCAGCAATGAAGTCTTTAGCATCTTGGCGTAAGGTTGGCCACCAATACAGCCATGAGATGAAGTCAAAGGTTTTTCGCAGCCCTTGGTTACCGGCAACCTTAGAATTATGGCCCCATGCAAGGATACAGGGACAAAGTGACTTTTTTACAAATTTCCAAGAGGAATGTTTTTCGAACGTACAGGGGCAGCCAAGAGAATTCTGGAAGGATCAATGATATGCAAAGGTACCGGTTCAGTATCCTCAGAATCAAAGGAGCGAGACAAGGCATCTGCCTTAGTGTTCTTGGTCCCAGGGTGAAAGGTAAGTGAGCTCCCTCAAGAAGATGACGCCATTCCTCCAATGCAAGCTTCTCAGCCAGTAGCTCTCGATCCCCTATAGTGTAGTTCCTTTCAGCCAGCAAAAACTTCCTCGAGAAAAAGCCACAGGAACGCAATTTGCCAGAGGTGCCTTGCTGGGAGAGAACAGCCCCTACCCCCACAGCAGAGTCATCAACCTCAAGAAAGAATGGCTTACTTGGGTCAGGGTGCATTAAGACAGGAGCAGATGTGAAGGCCTGCTTCAGGACATTGAAGGACCGAAGAGCCTCCTTAGGCCACAACTTGGCCCCCGCAGTTGGCCCCCTTCTTGGTGAGGGCTGTGATGGGAGCCACAATGGAAGAGTAATTCCTAATAAACTGACGATAGTAATTGGCGAAGCCAAGAAATCTTTGAATTGCTTTTAGTCCTTGTGGTAATGGCCACTTCAGAACAGCGGAAACCAGGGTTCATACGTAATCCCTGATTGGAGACAATATAACCCAGAAAGGCCACTTCAGGGAGTTCAAAGAGGCACTTTTCCCATCCGGACCAAGTGGGCTTTCTATTACATAGGCAAGCTCCAGATCAAACAAGGAGGTCTATTGATCTCATTTCGGTGGTGCAGTCAAATTGGGACCAAGGACCCTCTAGGAAAGCAATGCTTTTGTCTCTTGATGTCCAAAAAGCGTTTGATCGTGGCAATACTTGTTTAAATTGCTCACTGTTATGGGGTTTGGACCATATTTCATTGGAATACTTGAGTCCCTCTATGACTGCCCCACCGCGAGGTTAGCGGGCTCTTTGTCTTCTCCCACCCTTATTAAAAAAAGGCCCCAGGCAAGGTTGTCCCCTTTCTCCCTTATTATTCACATTGGCCATAGTAGAGCCTTTAGCTATTGCGATACGTTCCAACCCAAACATTAAAGGCATCATTTGAGGCCAAATAGAACACAAGTGCGCTCTCTTTGCGGATGATGTCTTATCATATATTTCTTCGCCACTAACAACACTACCAAATTTATTTAAAGTTTTGGGAGATTTTGCCAAACTATCGGGTCTACATGTTAATAGTGTTAAATCTCAAGCCCTAAACATAAATATCCCAGTAGAGGTAATTAAGGTTATTAACCACCTGGCTGTTAAGCCCGAGCATGTTCAGGGTAAAAACTTTTGCAATTATGGTTAACCCCGAGTTTTTCTCACCAGGTGGTTAAATGTAAACAAATGTTATATTGCAATCCGATTGTCATACATTGTATGACAATCGGATTACAACTGAAAGGAAATACTCTCGGTTAACTCTTGCCTAACAGAAAAGAAATAAGTCATTTTAAAATATGCTTTTTCTTAGCGCATATAGATGTTTTAAACATTTGAACAGCACAAACATTTTTTTTTAGGGCTAAGGGTAATATGTGTGCCATTAGAAAGAATGCTTTTTTAGGGTAATAGTGACTTTTAATGCAAGCTCACCAGTGTAAAGCTGCCAGAGATGCGCAGCTCCGGCCGCAAGCTCATTCAGTTGCTTAATTGTGTGACGGCTTCCGATTTCGGATCGCGAATACGAATGCGCGAGCGACCTTACGATTTTGCTTGATGAATCAGGGCCAGAGTGTGGATGGCCTTGTTCACTGGCATCTAGAGCTGGTTACTAGGCAGGCGGCAGCAGGCAACAGCAGGAGGAGTAAGCAGTGGGCATCTAGAGCTGGGTGTAGTGGATCATGAATGACACCCCGAGGTGTGTAATGCAAGTGTGTAATCTGAAATTTGTGATTGAACGTAGAACGGCCAGACAAAGATGTTTTGTGTGCCAGCACTATTTCTGTGGTCTGTGGTGCCGGAAGCGGTGGTAAGGTGGACGATATTGCTAGTTTGCATCATAAAGTGGATGACATGACTGCCAACCCTCAATCTTACAATACTTAGCTTAAAAATTAGGCAGAGGCAATGGTGCCTATCAATGTGGCAGTACTGGGGGGTTTTATCTGCAGTTTGTTGACCTCCTGAAGCGGCAGAAATGTAAAGTATATTGCTAGCTGGTACAATGTCAGGCATGACCCTGGCGATGAATGCCACCCCTGGATGTTCAGGTTTAGCTGACAGGGTGTTTGGTGATAGGCAGCAACAGACTCGGCGCAGGAGCAATGTGGGTTCACAGAGGCATCTTGGTTGGCCAGTAAGTCCTTGTCTCAGTCAACCAGTGACATCTGCAGCGGGGATATGATAGTTGATAGTAACCCACCTTTCGTTCATTTTCAAAAAGGTGAGGCGATTGACATTTTCCGTCGACCAATTAATTTTCCGTGGACAGTCAACAATCCACTGAAGGTTCTTTCGAACAAAGCACTGGATGCCGGGCACGAAAGAAGCTTAATGGCATACTGTGCCAACTGTGGGCAGATTTCAAGCCTGTTGACCCAAAAGTTAATGGCGTCACTACTGTCAGGACAGACAACCTCCTTGTAACTGCTGTTGTCAACACCACCACCACCAGCCAGAAAAGAGCCAACATAATCGTGCACCATACGCTTCATCCGTTCTCAATGGTTATGCCCCTGCACTTCACTTGTTTGAGGAGGCCGCATCAGGTGCTGCCAGGCATCCAGAAAATCCCCCCTGCCTTGGCCTACACTTCTGGATGTGTGCGGCCTGCTGGCACTCTTGCTGATGCTGCTGCCGCTGCTATGGGAGGATACGGTGGAGGCGGTGTCCGCCTGAGATCCCTGTGTGGAATGTGGTGCGCGGAACTCCTCACACAGCCGGTCGCATAGTATTCTGCTCAGGCGGCTCACCTTTTCTTTCTCTTGCATCGGGTAGGGTAGAAACTGTGACATTTTGTCTTTGTAACGGTGATCCAGAAGGG